>NC_041383.1:164818245-164830761 GCF_002162155.2 Triticum dicoccoides
AAACGAACATGGAAGAAAGACTCAGTGATATTACCTCAATTTAAAAGGAAAGCTAATTTTGAAAAGTTAATGGCAACACAAGTTGCTTATCAGTAACCAAATAATGTCATACACAAAGCAACACAGGGAACTGTAGTCTTTGAAAAGTGCAGGTGTAAGAATGTAATACCCTCAGGTATTGCTATATCAGTGGTTTGAGATAGATGAATTTTTTTTTAGTTATGCTGCAACACAAGTAATTTGTGTAAGGAAGGATGCGAAACAAACCATTTCCGGTAGGCAGAGGATATGGATGAGCTTCTGTGACGACCGATGAACCCTAGGGAAGGGGATCGATCGCACGGAGGGAAAAAAGAGGGGTTAGGTGAGGAGAGCAGGAGGGGAGGAAGACGAAGGAGATGGGAACAGAGTCTAGTATTCTCTCGTTGCATATCCAGTCCGGTGATACACGATGGGTTAAGTACCCCACTCCAGCCACACACGGCCCATTACATCTACGGGCCCCAGCCTACTTGCTTCTGGCCCAATTACTCTCCTCACCTATTACATGTCCACCGATACACTTGTATCAGGTGTATCAGGTGTGACAGTTGCCCCGCGTTGAGCGGCAGCGTCGTCCTTCCAGCAAGGTGCCGTAGGATAGCGAAGGCGCAGCACGTTGTAGTCCTCCCAGGTTGCTGACGCTGGAGAAAGAGATGACCACTGAACGCGCACCTGAACCACCGAGCTGTTGCCTTTCTTGACCATCCGTCGATCCAGGATGGCCACGGGTTGGAGGGGAGCCGCGGTGAGGTCCGGCGCGTGAGGCAGCTCGGAGAAGACCGGCGAGTAGTCCGGCGTGAAAGGCTTTAGCTGTGACACGTGGAAAACTGGGTGGATCCAGCTGTTGGCCGGTAGCTGGAGCTTGTATGCCATGGCGCCAATGCGTTGCAGGACAGTGAACGGTCCAGAGAACTTGTAGGCGAGCTTGGGGCAGGGGCGATTAGCCACCGTAGACTGCGCGTATGGCTGAAGCTTGAGTAGCACTTGATCATCTTCCGCGAATGAGCGCTCCGTCCTGTGCTTATCTGCCTTCTATTTGACACGATTCTGGGCGCGCGCGAGTTGTGCCCGGAGGGCGTCTGTATGCGTGGCCCAGTCCAGCTCTGAGCTCGTTTCTGCTGGCAATTGTGCGGCGAGCGTCGGTAGTCCTCCAAAATTGGGTTCCTTCCCATACAGTGCCTGAAAGGGTGAGGTATTCAGCGAGGAATGATAGGTAGTATTGTACCAGAATTCCGCTGTCGAGAGCCACTTGCGCCACTTGGATGGTGTATCATGGACGGCGCAGCGCAGGTACATCTCCAGACACTGGTTCACACGCTCGCTCTGGCCGTCGGTTTGTGGGTGGTACGCCGTGGAGTAGCTCAGTTTGGTGCCAGCAGCATCCAGAATGGCACGCCACATGTTGCTGGTGAAGATACAGTCCCGGTCGGAGACGATGGAGTGAGGAACGCCGTGGAGCTTGATGATATTGTCCCAGAAGGCACGTGCCACCGTTGCAGCCGTGAAGGGATGGCGGAGAGGCACGAAATGTGCGTACTTGGTGAAGCGGTCGACGACAACCATGATGACCTCGTAGCCCTCAGACGCCGGCAATCCCTCGATGAAGTCCATGGTTAGGTCGTGCCATGGCTCCGTGGGCACAGGCAGCGGCTGAAGCAAGCCTGGCGTCTTGATGTGCTCGTGCTTGGCATGTTGGCACACCTCGCACTGCCGCACGAACTCCTCCACGGCTTGCTTGAGGCCACGCCAGGCGAAATGTTTCTTGACACGCTGATATGTGGCTGTCGCGCCCGAGTGGCCCCCCACTGCGCTGGCGTGGAAGGTGGTGATGAGCTTGGTTTGCAGGACCGAATTGGCGCCAATCCAGAGCTTGTTGTGGAAGCGGATGACGCCCTGACGGAGCTCATACCCCTGCTCATCCGGACTGCAGAGGGCCAATCGTTGGAGAAGATCTTGGGCATCCGCATCTGTCTCGTAGGAATTGGCCACTTCCTATAACCATTGCGGTTGGCACGTTGACAGAGCGTCGAGAGCGAGGAGATGGCCGACGCGCGAGAGCGCATCCGCTGCGCCATTTTCGACTCCACGCCGGTACTTGAAGGAGAACTGGAGTCCGACTAGCTTTGACATGGCTTTACGCTGCAGCTCTGTGTCCAACTGTTGGTCGCCGAGGCTGCATAGGCTCCTTGTGGTCGGTGACGATGACAAATGGAGCGCGTTGTAGGTAATGTCGCCACTTCTCGATGGCCATGATGACAGCGAGAAACTCCTTCTCATAGATGGAGAGGCGCTGATTGCGCACCCCCAACGCCTTGCTGAGATAGGCCACGGGGTGGCCATCCTGGACCAGCACAGCTCCCACGCCAGTGTCGCACGCGTCGGTCTCGATGGAGAAGGGGCGTGAGAAGTCCGGCAGAGCAAGAACGGGGGTGTTGACCATGGCATCCTTGAGCAAGTCGAATGCCGCTTGTGCTTGAGCTGACCACGTGAATCCCTTCTTGGTGAGAAGTTGTGTCAGTGGCTTGGCGATGATTCCATAACGGGAAACGAATTTGCGATAATAGCCCGTGAGCCCAAGGAATCCGCGCAGCTCAGTGGCATTTGTTGGAGTAGGCCACTCGCGCATCGCACTCGTCTTGCTGGGGTCAGTGGCCACACCTTCCTTGGAGATCACGTGACCCAAGTATTCAATGCGAGGCTGAGCAAAGGAACACTTGGACTCTTTGGCATATAGTTGATGTTGGCGGAGAATGGAGAAGGCAGTGCGAAGGTGCTCAACATGTTCCTGCAGGGAGCAACTGAACACAAGAATGTCATCAAGGAACGTAATGACAAACTTACGATTCGGACCATAGAAGATGGAGTTTATCAAGCACTGGAATGTTGGTGGTCCGTTCATGACTCCGAAAGGCATGACTCTGAATTGGAAGTGCCCGTGATGTGTTTTGAAAGCAGTCTTCTCTTCATCACCTTCTCTCATTCGTATTTGATGATACCCAGCTCGTAAATCAATCTTGGAAAAGAATGCAGCGCCTGCGAGTTCGTCCAAGAGCTCGTCGATGATTGGCAGTGGAAATTTGTTCTTTATAGTAATAGTGTTGAGTCGACGGTAATCCACACAGAACCTCCAAGTGCCGTCTTTCTTCTTTACCAGCAGCACCGGAGCTGCAATGCTGTGGGTGATCAGGCCTTGGCGGAGCATCTCTGAAACTTGCCGTTCTATCTCGTCTTTCTGCAGCGGCGAGTAGCGGTAGGGTCGGCAGTTGACAGGGACTGCTCCGGGTTCCAAATTGATGGCGTGATCGTATTGCCTGTGTGGGGGAAGTGTGGTAGGCTCCTCAAAGACATCTCTGAATTCTGTCAACACTTGCTGGATTACAGGGGCAATAGGATCCTCTGTATTGTGGGAAGACAGGGCTGCATGTCCACCAAAGCAGCACCCCAGATCTCGTTCGCTTCATGCATTTGCCATAATTGAGCTGCATCTAGGGCTGTGATAGCTGGTGTTTCGTCAGATCGGACACCGGTGAGATGCACCGGTGTTCCTTCGCAATCAAACTGAATTGTCTTGAGGTTCCAATCACACTGCATCGGGCTATGTTGGGCCAGTCAATCCACCCCAAGGACTGCGTCATAGACCCCAAGTTGCAGGACACGCATGTCTGAACTGAACTTGTATCCTTGTGCCGCCCACTGAAGCTGAGGAACCATTTCAGTGCACTGTAGCTGTTGTCCGTTAGCCACTCTGACAGCTACTGTAGGTATGGGCTTGGTCGCTGCCGTGATGCGTTTGGCAAAGGAGGCATTGACGAAACTGTGTGTACTCCCAGAATCAACCAGCAACAACATTGTCTGATCGCCAGCGGTTGCGCGAAGTCTGATCGTTTCCGCGGATTCGGTGCCTTCCACCGCGTTGGCTGACAGTAAGCAGCAGGCTGATTCTGTGGCTGCCGGCTCATCCAGTAATTCCAGGGCGCGTACCGCGTCATCGGAGAGAACTTCCCCATACTCCCCTACCTCAATTGTCAATAACTGGGCTGAGCGCTTGCATTGGTGTTCCCTGGAGTACTTCTCCCCACAGCGAAAACAAAGGCCACGTTGGCGTCTGTAATCGCGTAACTGTCGCTCTCTGCCAAAGTCATCAGTAGCTGGTTTGGCTGCTGCAATCGGTCGAGTCAGGGGCACCGCAGGCCCTGTGGATGGTGCTGGTGGTGGTCTTCCTGGTGATGGTGCCGTATAAGGCAGTGGTGATGATCTACCCGTATGCGCCGGTCGCGACTTGGAACGCTGATTTTCAAGCTCTTCTTCCTGAATCCTTGCAAAAACTGTAGCCCTCGTGATGCTATTGGGTGCTTGAATGCGTACTGCTGCTCGGAGCTCATCCTTCAGGCCTAATAAGAACTGAGTAACAAAAAATTTCGGGCTGAGGGTTGCATCCAGTGCCAGCAAGTTGTACATGTAAACTTCGAATTGTTGCCTGTAGTCCACCACACTGCCGGTCTGCCTCAACTGCAAGAGGTTGTGCATCATGGATTCGAACTCCTCTGGTCCAAACTCCTCCTCCAGAGCACGTCTGAACAGATCCCAATGAAGAACTGGATGTTGTTGCCGAAACGCTCGGAGCCAGAGCGCGGCATGACCCTCGACATAGAGCGCTGCGGTGGCCACCCAATTGTGCTCTGGCACGCGATAGAGCTCGAAATAAGCTAAACATCGATCAAGCCAGAGGCGTGGACCCTCATCATCGAAGCGAGGAAACTGATGTTTAGGTGGTCTGATGCCGTGATCCTCCCGTGGCTGTTGCAGGTGGGCGGGCGCGGGCGGAACGGCCAGTGGTTCTGGCCTGGGAAGCAGGGGCGGCCCCTCGTTGACCAGTCGCGCAGGCTGCGGTCCTCCGGTGAGCGTGTGTGGCATGGGCAACGCACCCCGAGATGGGGGTGCACGGAGCCCCGGTGGTGGTGGTGGTGCGGGTTGATGCGGTCCTTCCTTGGGCGGCGGTGTGTGCAGCACGGTGGTGGAGGGGTTGTCGATGCCGGATCTGGCGGACAGAGCGGCCGAGGCTGAGGGAGATGCCACCTGCCGCACGTCATCGATCTCGGCTTGAGTGATCCCGATCTGTTTCGACAGACTCTGCAGCTCCTGAGACACCTGCTGATTGAATTGGGTTTGCACCTCAGCGCGTTTGTCTGCCTCTGCCTTCTCCTCCTCGAATCGCGAGAGAAGCTTCTCCATCAGGGCGGTGAGGTTTGCTGTTTGTTCCCCCATGGCAGTGAGGAGTTGCCGGGTCTGAAGGAAGGCTTGGACGACGCCGTGGTACCCGCCCCGGACAGATCGAACCCCGTTGTGGATTTTGTGGGATCTCACTGGAGTGAATTCCCACCGACAGCGGTGGATGTTACCAATCGGTCAAAGGAGTCGAGGATGCCGCGGCGCAAAGAAATTTGGGGAAAAAAATTGTTGGCTCTGATTACCAATTGTGACGACCGATGAACCCTAGGGAAGGGGATCGATCGCACGGAGGGAAAAAAGAGGGGTTAGGTGAGGAGAGCAGGAGGGGAGGAAGACGAAGGAGATGGGAACAGAGTCTAGTATTCTCTCGTTGCATATCCAGTCCAGTGATACACGATGGGTTAAGTACCCCACTCCAGCCACACACGGCCCATTACATCTACGGGCCCAGCCTACTTGCTTCTGGCCCAATTACTCTCCTCACCTATTACATGTCCACCGATACACTTGTATCAGGTGTATCAGGTGTGACAGCTTCAGGATATAGTTGACATCTGCATCACTGTAATCCGTATTTTCTCGATTAGGATGTAGACCGTCTTCCAGGTACTTATGCAGGCAAGTGTTCTCAACCGCAACATGGACCGGGAGTAGGTTGTCAATGACTAAAGCACCGGATGTGCGCAAATTGGCCGACGCGCCATGGTGCAAGAGCAACTCAATCATATCGACAGAGAACATTTCAGCAGCTCGGTGCAGGGGGAAGAACCCAAATTGAGTCATGCAGTTGGGATCGGCCCGGAACCCATGCAGCTCAGGATTCTTTCCCACCAAGACAACTTTGGCACATCGCAGTGCATTAGTGATGACTAGCTCGTTTAAAGCTTCTGGTTTGATGATGTAGCCCAGTGTCATGTCCCTTCCATTCTGATTTAAGAAGCGGAGGAAAGACCTGACACTATCCTTTTTCAGGATTGGCCGCAAGTGGGGTAATATATCGAAGAAGACTTCAGGTACCCGCTAGATTGACCCATTCACAAATAGAAAGGATGAAAGGAAATCAGTTATAGGATTAACAAAGCAAAATGGAACAAATAAGTCTTTCTGCAAATGTATCATAGGAAAAAAAATACACAAACCTGAGGAGTACGGCCCGGGACGATTGTGGATGTTGCATTGTAATTAGCAGGTACGGCACTTGTTTTTTTCAGCCACTGCGAGAGAGAATGTGTCACCATCAAGAGCCGGAAAATAATCAAGGTTGTAGACAAATATGATAAAGGTAGCTACTTACTGCACCTCCTTGAGTGATTTGAGATCGCTTGGAGGGAAAGGAGGTCCCTGCGGATCGTATTGTTCATCCGTGGTTGATCCATCTTTACCTTTGCCGTTATCCTCAGGGCAAGTGGTTCCCATAGCCTCCTTTTTATGCACCGTCTCCATTGGTGCAGAGTTGGCCTGATTTGGCAGTTCCCCTGTTTGTTCTTCTTCCTGGCTGAAACAAGTAGATTTAATTGCAACCCAGGTGACAGTTCATATCTTGTTAATTCTATATTTTGTAGTGAATTTGTGTTTGTGTTAGGCAATACAAGGCAGGCAGGCATAGCAATCGTGGAAGTTGAACATCCAATAGCTTAGTTAAGTGAGGCTTAAACCTGACGGTTTCATCAGGGATATCAGTTCTCTGCTCATCAATAACTAGTTACTCAATTCAGTTGAAGCACAATGAAAGAGTTGAACTTGCAAAAATACAGCTCGGGCTTTCAGCTACAAGCCTCCGTTGATTTCGAGAATGATGTAAGGCTGTAACAACCATTTGCCTGAATAAACAGGGAAAATATCAACTGCATACAGATGTATGGATCACGCTAGTTACACAGAGTAAGCAAGCAAATACGCCGCTGGATTGGGTTGTTTCATCAGCAAGAAACCTCGTGGATGGACACATTGCCCAAGTAACACCGGGCTCGCGTGCGGGCAGGCGTGCTCTCTCAACCGAGCACGATTAATGTCGCCGGGGATTGGAGCCACGATCGAGGCCGAGTTCGCCGGAGGCCAGATCTCGGCGCCGCCGGAAGGCGGGGCCGGCTATGGAACAACAACCGTACCCCCGCTCTATCCTTCTTTCCCAGCCGCTGTGTCAGCTAATCTATGGGGAAAACCCTACCTACGAGCAAGAGTAGGAGGAAGAAGAGGCGAAGAAGAGAGACGGGGCAAACCTGCCCACATGGGCCAGCCCGGCTGTAAATGGGCCATCATGTGCCCGGCTGCTGAAAATGGCCACACATGCCGGTTATAAAGGCCAGTCCCGCACGTCATGGCTGCGGGCCGGCTCGCGTTGCTTTTCGGCCTTACGGGCCTTTTGTTTAAAAAAAATCAGAAAACATAAAAAAATATATAGGATAAGATAAAATACAGGAAAATGTAAAAAAGATATATATATATATATATAATTTAAGAAGAAATTAAAAATTAAAAATAATTTAAAAAGCCTAGTTACAAGTCGGACGGGCCGCATATCATACCGGGCCGTGTCAGACCCGGGCCGTGCAGTGTTGGCCTGTAATTAAAAGGGTCATGCCTTGCCCGACCTTAAGACGTGGCTTTCGGGATTGACCTTGTTATATAGCGACCCGAAGGCCGGCCTAGCCCTTTTAATAACATGTCGTGCCAGGTCGAAATTCCATGTCGGCGGACTGCCCCGCGCGGCACGGCCCATAAGGCCAAGTTTGAGGTGGGGACGCGCATTTGTACATTTTTAATCATACCCCATTTCGTAAGTATAAATGATGCTTTTATTAAGTTAAAATATAGCATCAAGAGAATATAACAAAAATAGAGTGATATCCGCTTTTTGCATAACTAAGTTGCACACATCAAACTAACAGTCTAATAGAATGAGCAAGCAAAGAAAACGACATATTGACAACTGTAAAGTCATATGAGATCGATACTATGCCTACGTCCAAGGAGATGGTGGACCGATCCACAGATTTTGCCATCACCCATGTTGGATAAAAATCTCCCTGGGCACTGCCCGCGTGGTGTGGCTGCATGAAGGCCCTAGGGCCCTATATAGGTGGGTCCAAGTCCACTGGCCCTTTCTGGTCAAAAAATAATCATTGTAAATTTCCCCCTATATTTTCAAACTTCGAGAAATCTCTTTTCCAACTAATAACAAAAAACACTAAGAAACATGAATTGACCTCAGCACTGGATTAATATGTTAGTCCAATAATAATAATACAAAATCATGTCAAAAGAATGTATAATTGATGTAAATATAGCATGAGCATAACAAAAATTATACATTCGTCACAAATGTATCAACGGGAGATGGGAAAACGTGGAGGGAGCTGAAACTCCCCTCCCGTGCGAGCAGTTGGTCGATGGCGCACTACTAGGGAAAGCCCTAGTAGCAGCGCTAGTTTTAGCGTCACTAGTAGCGCTTGTACAAGCGCTACCAGTAAGACGCTACAACTAACTGGTAGCAGTAGCGTTGATACTCCAGCGCTACTGATGCCTTTTTCAAATTGATGAAATTTTTATATTTGTTTCAAATTCATGAATATTTTTAGAATTCATCAATATTTTTAAAATTTATGAGTTTTTTCAAAAATTTCTGAAAAATTCAAATTTTTGAACGTTTTTAAAATTCATGAACATTTTTTGAATTTGTAAACTTTTAGAAAAATCATGAACTTTTCTCAAATTCATGTTTTTTCTTTAAACCCTTGAACATTTTGAATGTATAATTGTTTTTATATCTATTGAAAAAATTGTTTTTCTTTCTTGAATCCATGGTTTTTATGTGGCTACCAGGCGACCGAGCACGAGGGAATCACCCACCCAGTGAGGCAAGCGCTATTGGCCCACGTGGCTTGTTTGGCATCAGCATTGGTGCTAGGGGCGAACCGACGCCTTGAGCGCTGGGGAGGATCGGTCTCAGTTTCTATGCATTAGAGCATCTCTAACCGATCCCCAATAAGGCATCAGAGGATGATAAACTCGGTTCTATTGAAGTGTGTATTTTTTTCTTGTAGTTTTCTTTGGATTGGTTCCCTTAGTGAAGTACTGGTGAAGTATGCGACCCCAAATTAAAGGGAATTTTTACGGTGCATCATATTGGGCAGTCCAAAAAAAATATTGAACGGCCAATATTGATCTGATGCACCGTAAAAGGTCTCAAATTAAATGAATTTGGCAAAAAGAATTAGGGAGTTAAGTTCAAAGGATTGGTTAAAACGACATTTTTTAGAGAAGCAAATATCCTTTGCTAGAAGATACTCGATCATATCTTCCTCTAAATTATAGGGTATCGGTTAGAGATGCTCACAGGGATGTATTTTCTGCAGCACTGAGCTAAGGTATTTGCCTCGAGCCATCAGCTTCACGTGTGCTTTGCCCAAAAACTAATATTAGTCATCTCATGAGCTCCCCTCAAAGAAAAAGTAAGTCATCATGAGCTGTACCAGACGGAGGACCATAGTCATATATCACTTTTATCGCAACACAAGCGCCGCACCCAGAATATATTACAAGCAAACCATCCACGCTGTGCCAATATTCAGCAAATTTCGAAGGGACTGCCTAGCCAAACCGACAAGATCTGAGACGTGGGAGAGAGTAGGTGGCGGTCATCTCCCCTGCGCCTCTCTCCGGAGCATAAAATTATGCACCTAACAACCCTAGCTTGCTTTCTCAGAGTTGGAGCATTGTGCACATGTTCAAGCCAACCTACTACTCGAGATCGCTAATCCTTCCCATCGCGCGGCAACCACAAAAAATACGAAAGCGTAGGCTTTATTCGCGTCCCCGCGAGAACGCAACCAGAACATACTTCATGAGCTGCGAAAAGAGAGCGGAATACTGCTTAGATAAATTAAAGGGATAGAGTTCTTATACAGGCCAACATGTGCATGCATGCATGGATGCAGCTGTGCTGGACCGTCGTGTTGCTCATTAGCCGCCCTGGCATGGATAAAGCTGAGTACCAGTAGTATATTGTTGTTGTTTTGATGCGAAAAAGAAATGCTTTGTTAAGAGGATGCATGGGAAGCATTGTCATTATGCGAAAGCCGCCATAATTAATGTTTGGTACTGCTAGCTACCAAGTGTCGATGACTACTGGAGTACCTCTCTTCAGAGTAAGATCGAAGTTGTCAGATACAAGATCTAGAAAAGAACTGTTTACTGAGGCCACGGTATAATCAAGCACATGTCTCATTCAAACTGAAAATATTTATTTTTTATGAAAAGGAGATGATATATTAGTAGTTATAATATAAAAGATAGGTCCCTTCCTGGCAAAAAAGGAAGACAGATCACATTCACAGAACCTTTTTTTTAAACATACCCAAATTAGTGGAAGAAAATACCTTGTCATTACCCATTGAAGAAAAACATTGATGACAAGTTTCTCCATGCGTAAAGAATTCAGAATAAGATAGAAGATGTCATATAAAAGATGTTAAGAAAACAATTTTGGGAGCCCACAATATCATCAAGCATGCGTATCATTCAAACTAAACATATGTATACTTTTGTAAAGTTATATTTTTAGTTAATATAGAAGATAACCGAGATGCACATTCGAATTATCTTGTCATTTCCCGTTGGAGCAAACACATTGATGACATGTTTCTCCATGTGTAACGAAGTAGATGCATATATATGTGCTACAATAGGTTTTCATGTTCCTATTGATTTATATTAATTAGTTCGTCACCAAACCTTGAAAGGGCAGGAGAACCACCAAAAATGTTAAGCCTACGACCATGGCTTACGGAATAAAACTTACATGCATTATTTTCACTAACAACCCACTAATACCCCTAATTTCGGTGTGCCCCATTGTTTTTCAACCAATTTATGCCACATCGGTCTCTAACATCCAAACCGTAAAAGTGCAGCATTACTGAGGAACCCCATCGTGTTGAAACGGGCATGTAATCTGGAAATACTACGGATGTTAGACATATTGTACCGCAGCAAATATTCACATTCATCAATGGTCTTGAGGGGTGAACTATTAAGTAAGGGACTACCATTTGGCGTGGATGGTGAGCTATCTCAAAAACAATGGAAAAAAAAGCAAGGGACTGGCTACAGACCAGTCAATTGGTTTTCGTCTGTCCGATGAAAAATAACTGGGTGCCTTCTTCAACCTCCAGACCACGCTGTCTTCCACCTTTGAACCACTCAGCCACCACCGGCCCAACCTCCCGCGCCATCCTCACCCTTCCCCCAAGCACCGCCCACCGCCGTGCAGCCCCCGCCCCCGACCACCCCTCTAACCACGACAACGAGCAGATCCCCCCCTCCCCCCATGCACCTTTAAGATAGATCGCCGGTGGGTGCTCCTTCCTTCCCTCCAACGGCTGCTGCTTCTTCACTCGAAAATCGACTGACCCAAATTGTAAATTCATGTGACTTACATGTAGCTATTGTGATTAAGTAAATACAACTCTAGGTAAAAGTAATTAGAACAGAACATGCTTTGCATCTTTTGCATTTTTGCAATCAAGGATAGACCATTCATCTATTTACTGATTATCACATGAGTTAGTTGGTAGTATGTTTGGCCTTTAATTTAAGTGAAATTAAACATTTCCCTCCCTTAATTTACCCGCTGGTCATTTTTGGTCACTCAGTTCTAAAACCGAACAACCTTTTCTTGGGGAAAGCCATAATGTGGGTGTGTATTAATTGGTAAAAATAGTTATCACAAGGGTAGCAATTAGAGCAATGCTAGAGCTACGTAAAAAGTTCTACGTAATTAACGTAATGAACCAGGTGAATGAATATGATTGGAGGTAAGGGGAGGACGGGCCCACCCCCTGAAAAACGGGGAGGGGGGAGGAGGAGGTTTAGTTTTTTGAACACGTACAGACACAAGCGCTCATATACACGTGCATCACTCACCGGTATGAACGCACATACTCACATCCTACCTCTATGAGCACCTCCGAAAGAGAGCCGGAATAAATGCGAGCACCAGGACTTGAACCCTGGTGGCCTGGGAATACCACAGTCTCTCTAACCGTCTAACCATAGGTTAATTCGCGGGGAGGTTTAGTTGTTAGGGAGTTTACGTAAACTGGTACGTAGCTCTTTGTAGATGTAGGATTTTTGTAGCAATTAAGAAGGTTTGGGGATCATGCCGCCAGATAACATCATGGTTCGGTAGGAGTAATGCTACACGTACAAAAGGATACATGCTTTTACATAAAGGTGAGTTTTGAT
>NC_041383.1:164830944-164841886 GCF_002162155.2 Triticum dicoccoides
AAAGATCCTAGTCAGCGTGTAAACGCATGTAAACCTTTGTATGTTTAGCATTATTGTGTTCGGTGGTTCCCCACAGCCTTCTTTAGCAAGTTCATGAGTAGCCCTATTGGCTTTCCTAGGGCAATGCACGAAAGAAAATTAAACAAGCAGAATCACTTAAACTGAACAACTTAATCCCTCAACTAACAAAATCATTTGATCCATCTCAAGTGGTTTATCTATGAGGTGGCATGGAACCATGTTCAACGTATGGAATATCTCTTTCTGTTCACTTTTCCCACCTATAAATATGATCTGCACATATGAGCAGTCCACACAGCCACTTCTCGAGATCCATCTCCCCCTACACTGACAGGTCCATCAGCTAACTAGGAGCCATGGCTAAGCTTGCCATTCTGATCTCATGCGCCATGCTCCTAGCCGCGGCGTGCCATGGCCTCGAGGTGGGCTACTACAGAAGCACGTGCCCCAGAGCCGAGGCGCTCGTGCGCGCCGAGGTGAAGAAGGCCGTGCGCGCCGACGCCGGCTCCGGCGCCGGCATCATCCGCATGCTCTTTCACGACTGCTTCGTGGAGGGCTGCGACGCCTCCGTGCTGCTCGACCCGACGCCGGCGAACCCGCAGCCCGAGAAGCTGGGGGCGCCCAACAACCCCAGCCTCCGGGGCTTCGAGGTCATCGACGCGGCCAAGGGCGCCGTCGAGCGTGCCTGCCCGGGCGTCGTCTCCTGCGCCGACATCGTCGCCTTCGCCGCCCGCGACGCGTCCTACCTCCTCAGCCACGCTAGGGTCAGCTTCCACGTCCCCGCGGGCCGCCTCGACGGCCGCAGGTCCATCGCCAACGACACGCTCCTCTTCCTGCCCGGCCCGACCTCGAACCTCAGCACCCTCGTCTCCGGCTTCGCCGCCAAGGGCCTCTCCGCCGAGGACATGGTCGTGCTCTCCGGAGCGCACTCCATCGGCCGGTCCCACTGCTCCTCATTCGTCCCGGACCGCCTCGCCACCCAGTCCGACATCGGCGCGCCGCTCGCCAGCCTCCTGCGCCGCCGGTGCCCGGCCAGCCCGACCACCGCCAACGACCCGACGGTGGTGCAGGACTTCGTGACGCCCAGGAAGCTCGACAACCAGTTCTACAGGAACGTGCTGGCTCGCAGGGTGCTCTTCACGTCCGACGCGGCCCTCCTGTCCTCGCAGGACACGGGGAGGATGGTGCGCGCCAACGCCAGGTTCCCGGCGTCGTGGGAGAAGAAGTTCGCCAAAGCGATGGTGAAGATGGCCAATATCGAAATCAAGGGCAGCGGCGTCGGCGAGGTCAGGAAGAACTGCCGCTTCGTCAACTAGCTGGCTGGCAATGCACATACGCAAAAGCTACAACTATTTTGATCCCATTTTATCCCATTTTCGATTGGCTGTAAAGAATTCCTTCCCATCTGCGGGGTTTTCATTGCTCGGGTTGTTTTTTTGATTATTTTTCTCCTGCCTGCTGTATATCTGTTGTCTGGCATGCACTGCCTTTCTCAGAAAATGTCGCAGTATATCTTTGTTTGATTTGTATGTGGTATTTGCCACAACATTGCAGTGCTAGATGTTTCACATATCCATTTGGGCGTGCCATTGTTCAAATCCAAATGAAACATTTTGCTCCAAACTTACGTTTCTTAAGAGGAAAGCCAAGAAATTTCTTTGTTGGGCTGTGGCCGCCGAATAACATCCAGGCACCGACCGATACCCTAAATGCCAAAAGAGACCTTCGGATTGACGCTATTCAAAACGACGTGGGTTCGCTGAAGCTCGGCCAACCGACGCCGCATTTTGGGCTGGCACACGGTCGCGAGCTGATTCTTCTATTTTCTGTTTCTGTTTTCTTTTTTTGTTTCTGTTTCTATTTCTTTTCTGTTTGATTTTCTTTCTTTATTCGTGTATTTTCAGCATATATTACCAAATTGTCCAATATATACTTTAAAATTGTTCACCGTATATAAAAACTTTAAATAATTGTTCAGAATTTCAAATTTCTGTTCACTTTTTCAAACATTGTTCACATTTAAAAGTTTGTTCAAATTCTAAAAAAGAAATCATATTTTTCAAACATTATTTCCGGTATTTGTGATTTTTTTGTGAAAAAATTGCATGAATTATTTGGAAAAAATCAAAAGAAACTCGGTTCTGCATCTGCAATGGTTCTTAAAGTCTGGGGCTGTGGATCAAGCATTAGAGCTCATCAGGTCTACTGGTAAGGATCGTGTAATAACTAGGGCGAACACCTAAAAAAAATGTAATAACTAGCGCGAGAGTCACGAGTTCGAGCTCTCGCGTGCAAAGTACTTTGTTTTAATTTTTTTTTTGCACGCCTTGGTTTTGTTAGCTCTAAATGGGCGGGCCCATTTACATATGCCTTCAGCAAAGGCTCGACAATTTGCTGCCCGCGGGGCCAAATAGGAGCTCTCGCCTGCGTGCGTCAACTACCATGAAACTTTCTGTTTTTGTCGAGCCCTGCTTTGGTCTCTGGTTTTTGATGTAGGGGTGGCCTCGCTGAAGCCACTTTGCCCTGTGAGCAGTTATATATATTTTTCTCTTTGGTTTTTTATTCAGGTTTTCACCAAACAAGGTTGTTTTCTTTTAGGAGCTACTACCTCTGTAAACTAATATAAAAGTGTTTAGATCACTAAAATAGTAATCTAAACACTTTTATATTAGTTTAGGAGGGAGTAGATATTTTAAAACCCTATTAAACTAACAGAAAATTGTTTAGCTTGTGTTTTATGAAAAAGTTTAGTATATATTACGAAAAGTTCAGTGTATATTAAAAATATTCAATGTCTATTAAAAGATATTAATCATATTATTAAGAAAGATCATCGTATATTAATAATTAATCAAAAATGTTCATCATATATTAATAAAATGTTCAGTTTGTGTCTCAAACATGTTCACCGCATACTAAAAAAGTTCAGTGTGTATTTGAAAAAATGTTCACTATATATTGAAAAAAGAAAAGATCACCGTGTATTGCCGAACTATTAAAAATAAAAAATATGCAGAAGCAATAAAGAAATGACCCTGATAAGTCCCAAATTTTCGAATTTTGCTCATGGCAAATATAACGTTTTTTATAACAACTTTCAAGACGTCGCATCAAGGTGAGTTGGTACTTTTTTCAGTTTCAAGACGTCGCATCAAGGTGATACATCCGCGAATAGTTTACGGCCGGATTGTGCATTGAGTGTAGAGCGTATTGGTTTTTGTGTGGGAGACAAGAGAGATTGTGTGAAAAGCAGTATAGATCTCGGCGTGGAGTGAAATTCGCATGGTGAAGATTCATGAGTGACCATGAAAACACGGAGCAAAATCGGTAACATGATGAGCTAAAAAACAAACTTCATTTGAGAAGTAATATGATCAAGTACAATTGAGCCAGCTATTTAACCAAAGAATGGAACAATAACATGCTTCTACTTATAACCTAACCAAGGAACCAAAATGCAGGGAATCAACAAGGACAGATGCTCCAAAATAAACTGGTGGGAAAACCTAAACAGTGTGCACGCTTGGTTTTAACTACAAGTGGCCGGCAATCCTAGTTGTTGACGACCCTGCACATCTTCCTGATCTCCCCATTGGTGGCTGTCTTGAGCTCGATGGCCGCCATCTTCACCATCGCCCTGGCGAACTTGCTCTCCCATCTCCTTGGGATAAGTGCGTTCTCCACCACCTTCCTGGCTGTCCGCCGGGACGACAAGAGTGCCGCGTCGGAGGTGAAGAGCACGTTGCGCTTGAGCACATTGGTGTAGTACCGGGTGTCCAACCGGTTGGGCGTCACAATGTCCTGCACCACTGTTGGGTCGTTCGTGAAGTTGGGGCTCACCGGGCACTTGCTCTGCAAGAGGGTGACGAACGCCGGGTTCATGTCGGAGGGGTGTGGCGGGAGTCGGTCGGTGAAGGATGAGCAGTGCGACACACCGATGGTGTGTGCGCCGGAGAGCACCACAAGGTCATCCTCGTCGAGGTTCTTGGCTCTGAAATTGTCGACGAGCTGCGAGAGGTTGAAGAACGGCGGCGGAAGAAAATCAAGCGCCTCACTGGAGAGGGACACGCGGCCGTCCAGGCGCCCCGCCGGCATCCTGAAGTTGATCCTTGCACGGCTGAGGAAGAAGGAAGCGTCTCGAGCGGCAAAGGCGATGATGTCGGCGCAGGAGACCCTCCCGGGGCAAACCTTCTCGAGCGCCTCCTTGGCTGCGTCGATCACTTCGAAGCCACGCAGGCTTGGAAAGTTGGGAGGGCTGAGCTTCTCCGGCTGCGGGTTGGCCGCTGTCGGGTCGAGGAGGACGGAAGCATCGCAACCCTGTAAGAAAACGTCGCGCGCGCACACACATGTTAATGAACACCTGGCATCACACCGACACAATGCTAGAAACATGTCTGTACAGACCAAGAGGAAATAAAATATTTATCTGACTTCTGAATTAACCGGATCATGCTTACCCACTAGCAGTATATTCTATCCAGCAGTACGATTTTAGCAATCACCATTAACATTTCTTTTAAGAAAACATTCACGAGGTTTTATGCCTTGTGTACTAATCACATGCACATGCATGAATGTATTTTCATAATTTTGACTGTACCTGGACGAAGCAGTCGTGGAAGTGCATCCGAATTATCCCAGCACCGAGGCCAGGGTTCTTGGACGTGGCGTTCCTCACGGCCTCCCTGACGATCTTTTCCGCCCGTGGGCACGAGCGCCTGTAGAAGCCGACTCTCAGCCTCCGTCGTCCCGCAGACTGAGAAGGGGTCGGGCTCGGTGGACTAGCAGTAGGTGCGGCCATGCTTGGCGGGCTTGGTGCCGGGAAGGTGTAGCTCGGGCTAGCAGCTGGGGAGCTAATGTGGCTTGGATAGGAACCTTGATAGGCTGGCATTTCGGCTACCGGCGGACTAGCGTAGCTTGGGTAGGTACCTTGGTAGGCTGGCATTGCCGCCGGCGCGGAGGTTTTTTGAGCAGTAGCCACGGCGCCGAGCGATGCAAGCAAGATGGCAACGGCAAGGTTTGCCATGTTTGCAGGTTCGGTGCTTGAAACAAGCTGCGCTTCGGCCTCTGTGCCTCCTGACGCTGTTGCGCTCGTCTACTTATATAGATGGGCTCTGTGAGGTAGTTCGAGGAATGTACCAGGCACGAATTGTTGCTTCGGCCGCTATACATCTGTACAGCTTCTTTAATTAGTATATGTTGTAGATCAATGTCAACTGGGAACATGGATGAACATGAACAACTCATCGATCCGGGGTGCGCCGACGGAGCTTCTGAGTTGCTCATGAGTGATTCATGGGAGGGTAGGTAGCGTAGAAAGACAAGTTTATATCAACACAGTAATGTCGATTGGTTCCAGTGGAAGGCGAAGACATTTTGGAACAATAATTCCATGCACGTGTTCAACCAGGATTCCAACTGTGCTGTACAACATGCTGCGGCGTGATGTACGATGAACAAGTTCTTAACATGTTACGATGCCCACTGGGAGATAGGTTTTTTTTTTCAGCGGGCAAACGGACAACAACCGGTTGTTGATTAGTATTTGTTATGCAAACAAGTCCGTTAATAGTTTTACATGTTGTTTTAGATTTGACAATGGTGCTCGCATTTTTCTGCATTTATTTCAGCCCTTTTAGCGATGTGAGAGAAAACGTCTCTGTCGACTACAAAGGTGTGAGTGCCGGCTTAGTCAATCTTAAGATGATGTGCTGGCTTAGTCTCTCGAAGGTGCTTGTAGGAGTAGAGTGTATGTGCATGCATCCATATGAGTCAGTGTATGTGCGTATGTACGAGCATCTGCATCTTTGCTGTGTTCCAATTCTTTTTTCCTTGACATGTATTAAGCTTTAAACTCCAAGTGATTAATAGGCATATAGGACACATTAAAATAGGAGAACGACCTCCTGTGGGCATAAACTAACACATACTCCCCCTAAACAAAGTGCAAGACGTTTTTTATGCCTATACAAAATCAAAAAATGTCTTATATTTTAATATAGAGCTTGTATGTATGGTAAAAATGCCTTGCATGTTTACTATTTTTCTTTAAAAAAAAGGGTCTACCGAGCCTCAGCATCAGATGATGCACACAATCATATACCATTAAGTACTAAGTACCGAGCATCCAGAGTGTTGTACAAAAATTGAAATGAAAAAAAAATCTCAAATCTCGAAATAGCTAGGCCACAACAACATGTAATGATCCGTTCGCGTATCCTATCATTGGACCATCATCCGGCCCAGTTGAAGAAACATCATGCGACCATCTCGAGTTAGTTGCACTCAAAGTTTGTGGATCCTCTCTCCTCTACATGAAGTAGGGTATACCAAGTCGGATTAAGCTCGGGGCTATGTAGATAACGTGCGAAAGGTTAGGAAATTTAAATTTGATAAAAAGAGGCCATTACGACATTTTCATAATGCTCAAACTAAAGCATAAATTGCTGAAATTTAGTCTATTTTGGGACAGCCCAATAGCTATTTCAGAAATTCCTAATAAATCTAGAGGCTCACTTAGCCCATTCGTGCAAGGCAAGGGGTACTACTAAAGTTTAGTCCCACATTGCTAGTTTAGTGGGAGTTGGACTTCCTTATAATGGAGGTTGTTTCCCCACATGTATGAGCATAAGAATAAGAGGGACATCCACACGCGCTTCTTCTTCGCCGTCAGATAACCCACAAGTATAGGGGATCACAGTTTTCGAGGATGGAGTATTCAATCCAAATTTATTGATTCGACACAAGGGGAGACAAAGAATATTCTCAAGTCTTAGCAGTTGAGTTGTCAATTCAACCACACTTGGATAACTTAGTATCTGCAGCAAAGTAGTATGGAAGTAACAGTAGCAGTTTTGTGGTAATTGTAACAGTGGCAACGATAAAGTAACTGAGCAAAGAACAATATGTGAAAAGCTCGTAGGCATTGGATAGGTGATGGATAATTATGTCGGATGCGATTCCTCATGTAATAGTTATAACATAGGGTGACACAGAACTAACTCCAATTCATCAATGTAATGTAGGCATGTATTTCGAATATAGTCATACGTGCTTATGTAAAAGAACTTGCATGACATCTTTTGTTCTACCCTCTCGTGGCAGCGGGGTCCTAATGGAAACCAAGGGATATTAAGGCCTCCTTTTAATAGAGTATCAGACCAAAGCATTAACACTTAGTGAATACATGAACTCCTCAAACTACGGCACCGGTAAGTATCCCGATTATTGTCACTTCGGGGTTAACGGTTCATAACACATAATAGGTGACTATAGACTTGCAAGATAGGATCAAGAACTCACATATATTCATGAAAACATAATAGGTTCAGATATGAAATCATGGCACTCGGGCCCTAGTGACAAGCATTAAGCATAGCAAAGTCATAACAACATCAATCTCAGAACATAGTGGATACTAGGGATCAAACCCTAACAAAACTAACTTGATTACATGGTAAATCTCATCCAACCCATCACCGTCCAGCAAACCTACGATGGAATTACTCATGCACAGCGGTGAGCATCATGAAATTGGTGATGGAGGATGGTTGATGATGACGACGGCGACGGATTCCCCTCTCCGAAACCCCGAATGGACTCCAGATCAGGCCTCCCGAAAGAGTTTAGGGCTTGGCGGCGGCTCCGTATCGTAAAACGCGATGAATCTTTCTCTCTGATTTTTTTCTCTCCGAATGTGAATATATGGAGTTGGAGTTGAGGTCGATGGAGCACCAGGGGGCCCACGAGGCGGGAGGGCGCACCCTAGGGGGGGGGGCACCCTCGTGGACAGGGTGTGGGCCCCTGGCCTTGATTCTTTCGCCAGTATTTTTTATTAAATCCAAAAATAACTCCCGTGGAGTTTCAGGTCATTCCGAGAACTTTTATTTCTGCACAAAAATAACACCATGGCAGTTCTGCTGAAAACAGCGTCAATCCGGGTTAGTTCCATTCAAATCATGCAAGTTAGAGTCCAAAACAAGGTTAAAAGTGTTTGGAAAAGTAGATACGACGGAGACGTATCACCGTCCGCCTCGCCGCGTGTTGCCAGAGCGAGCCGAGCCGATGTCTAAATTTTTGCCATGCACAATTGGTATACGATAGGTCACTATGAAGCTTTGCTGTAGTGGGCATTGAATACAAACGCTGCACCCTTCGGCTGCTGCTCGTTCATTTTGTCTCCCAGGTCGGGACAGTAGGCATCTGAAACCTCACCTCTTTGAGTCTTGTACGGGAGAAGGGTGATAAGGTTTTTGGGGAGCTCTCCGCGCGACTACTGACTTCTTCGTCACAGACGCTCCGGACTCCGAAGACTACTTCCCCGACGACGACTTCTTCCCCAACGTCGACAACCTCTTCGACGACATGTGAAAGATCGAGGATGTCGCCTAGAGGGGTGGGGTGAATAGGCGCTTTAAAATAATTACGGTTTAGGCTTGAACAAATGCGGAATAAACCTAGCGGTTAATTTGTCAAGAACAAAACCTACAGCAACTAGGTTCACCTATGTGCACCAACAACTTATGCTAAGCAAGATAAACAACTAAGTGATAGCAAGATATATGACGAGAAACAATATGGCTATCACAAAGTAAAGTGCATAAGTAAAGGGCTCGGGTAAGAGATAACCGAGGCACGCAGAGACGATGATGTATCCCGAAGTTCACACCCTTGCGGATGCTAATATCTATTTGGAGTGGTGTGGAGGCACAATGCTCCCCAAGAAGCCACTAGGGCCACCGTAATCTCCTCACGCCCTCGCACAATGCAAGATGCCGTGATTCCACTAAGGGAACCTTGAGGGCGGTCACCGAACCTGTACAAATGGCAACCCTTGGGGGCGGTCACCGAACCCGTACACTTTGGCAACCCTTGGAGGCGGTCACCGGTACCCATCAAATTGCTCGGGGCGATCTCGACAACCTAATTGGAGACCTCGATGCTTGCCCGGAGCTTTACACCACAATGATTGGGCTCCGAATACCACCAACCGTCTAGGGCGCCCAAGCACCCAAGAGGAACAAGCTCAAGGGTACCAAGCACCCAAGAGTAATAAGCTTCTCAACTTTTCACTTCCATGTATCACGGTGGAGAACTCAAACTGATGCAACTAATGCAATGGCAAGGGCACACAGAGTGCCCAAGTCCTTCTCTCCCAAATCCCACCAAAGCAACTAATGCTAGGGAGGAAAATGAGATGAAGAACAAGAAGGAGAACACCAAGAACTTCAAGATCTAGATACAAGGGGTTACCCTCACATAGAGGAGAAAGTGATTGGTGAAAATGTGGATCTAGATCTCCTCTCTCCTTTCCCCCCAAAACTAGCAAGAACCCATGAAAGAATTGAGAGATAGAAAGCTCCAAGAGGTCAACAATGATGGGGGAAAAAGCTTGAAAGAGGATGAGGGTTGAAGGTGAAAGAAGGGGGTATAAATACCCCCAAGAAAAATGTGGCCGTTGCACACAGCCGCCACCCCGGGCACCCGGACAAAAGGGGTCCGGGCACCCAGACCGAACAGAGAAAAATGCCATACAACCCCGGGCACCTGGGGGAAAAACCCCGAGCACCCGGACACACGTGGAAAGAAACAGGGCAGGGGGCCGGGCACCCGGGGGTCTCAACCCCAGGCACCCAGAGGGGGCCGATAGGAGGTGACAGAGGAGCCCGGGCACCCGGGGGTCCAAGACCCCGGGCACCCGGGTTGGTCAGAGGAGGTTCAAGAGCAGCCCCGGAAGACCCCGGGCACCTGGGGGGCGAGACCCCGAGCACCCGGGCCGGCCAGAGAGGTCACTAAGGAGGGGCTCGGGTGACCCCGGGCACCCGCACTAGGCAGAGAGATGCGGGAACCGGTAAAATTGAAACAACCACAACTTTTACAAACGAACTCCAAATTTGATGAAACCAAGTTTGTTGGAAAGCTAAATACAAGGGCTAACACAATCTTGATAGAAATATCAAGAAATAGCAAATGAGAAAAAACCCAAAATAAAATGGTGAGAACCCTTTCTCAAATAAGATTGGTAAAAACTCCAATACCGAAAACGCAAAAGAAGATGCATAGGAAATCGGTTTTTGATAAACTAGAGCTTGTCACGAAGAAAATCACAAGCTCTAAAACCCCACAAAGAGAAAATCCAAACAGGAACCAAGAAATATGATGGTGCCAAGAATGCAATGGTTTGAGCTCTCACCGAACGATATAATCAAGCTAGTCACTCGAGAGCCCCCGTTGATAGTACCGCTATTGATCCTATAATACGGTCTCCCAACTAACACCATGAGACCGGTAAAATAGAAAACCTATCAAGAACAAACCTTTTCCTTGCACATAGTCCACTTGAGCTAGATGATGACGGTCTTGATTCCCTCAAGTTGGACCACCTTTCTTGATTGCACTAGCGTGATGAAGACTAGTAGATTGCTCCCCCATACTATACTATCACTACTAGGGAAAACCTTATACACAACATCTTAGCAGTAACGCTTGACAAAAATGGGCGCTGCTGCTATTTAGTAGTAGCGTGTCTACGTAAACCGCGCTACTGCTACTACTTTAACAGTAGCGCGTGCTAGGGAAACGCGCTGCTGCTACGGTTTTACTAGCGCAGATGGCTAGCCCCACTTAGTAGTAGCGCGTATACTCGACCAATGCTACTGCTACGGCCCATAGCAGTAGCGCGTGCTAGGAAAATGCGCTACTACCTACTTATATTATCCTACACGCGCCCGACCCTCTCACGCACTCTCCCTCTCACTCTCACTCTTGCCCGCGCCAGTTCTGTCGTCCGCCGCCACCGCGCTGCTCCTCCACCGAGGTACTTCCTCTGTCCCTCCTCCTCCCTCCTCCCCTCCCACTACCCCTCCCTCCTGCTCCTCCGGCCGCCCCTCCCCCCTCCTCCTCCGGCCGCCCCCTCCCCCTC
>NC_041383.1:164842170-164855274 GCF_002162155.2 Triticum dicoccoides
CCTCTCCCTCCTCCGATCCCACCGGCCTCCTCCCTCTCTCCTCTCTCCTTCCTCCTCCCTTCCCCTCCTCCCTCCATCTTTTTTTTTCTGTTTTTACTATGGTTTTTTACTATTGTATAATGTAGTTTTTTTTACTGTTTTCAGTAAGTGTTTAAAATAATTAGTAAGTAAATTAATAAAACTAGTTGAACTAGTTTATTTTTAGTAAGAACTAGTTGAATTAATAGAACTAATGTATTTTTATTAAGAAAATTAATATAACTAGTTGAACTGGTTTATTTTTAGAAAGAACTAGTTTATTTTTATTTATAGTAAGTTTATTTTTAGTAAGAACTAGTTGAATTAATAGAACTAGTTTATTTAGTAAGTAGCTAATAAAACTAGTTTATTTAGTGTTAGGATTATATATAAGATATTTTAAAATATTTTGTTCATATTTTCAACCATTGAAATGCAATGACCATCGATAAGTGGCCTATGTTTTGCCGGAGTGTTGATTAATTTCTGTTCCGGCAAATTTCAGGCGCTCGATATGTCCTTTTTTAGCAAAGGTCATGCCGGATTTTTTGGGTTTTGCCGTCGAGTTATAATCTTTGAATTTTGAACACAGGAGATGTCTGATGACGATGGGATCCCGGAGTGCGGGTACTGCTACGATGACCGGGGTGTGTGCGACAGGTTTCCTCACCTGCAAAATGATAGGTTTTTCACCGTGAAGCTGGAAGAGACCTTTGATGTTTGTACGGTATGCAACGACAAGCATTTCATCGTAATTAATATCATCACTTGTGCTTCTTTTGTTCAACGTGTAATTTATGGATTTTTTTCAATTTGATTAGTACATACTGTGCCATGCTAGACCATATGTATTGGAGAAGCTTGGTTTAGGTTTAGATGACTTTGAGAATGTGGAGACGAGGAGGGCTCACTTAAGAACTAAATATGGTTATGAGTTTCTGGTTAAGCTGTACAATGCGGTCAATCGCTCCCATTTTGATTGCTCTAATTGGGAAGCTCTCTGCAAGGTATATGGATTTGAGGATGGAATGCGAATAAGATTTGATATTTGTCCCGAAGATTATGATGATGATGATAATATCGACATCTGGGTGGATGTGGATATGCCTCCAGTTTTTCCTAGATGTGAGTTTGTCAAACTAATTTGTTAAGTTCAGTAATTTATGTTATTAATTTAAAAATATTTGGTGTTCGTCCGTACTAAACTTATTTATTTATAATTGTCAGCTTATTTCTTATCTTCAAGAAATACTCGGAAGGTAGTAGACAACACATACTACATCTATGACTCCAAGCTTAATTGTGAGAAAGGTTTTCTTGTCTCAATCATAGAAGATGTCGAGGACTTCAAAACCAATCACTCTATCAGCCCAAATTATACTAGATACGTGCCACTAGTCCATAAATTGCTTGATGGTAACTTCATTGCCAAAAACTTGGTAAGATTTTGTTAATGATGCTAACTTTATTGCATACTTATTCTTAAGTAAACTACATTGCTAACTATATATGTTACTATTACGTTTTTGAACAGAGGCTCCCAAAGCAGGTTGTGCCTGACATGCTATTTATCGAAGGTGATATGCATATGGTTAGCTTACGACCAACTCCTTCGAAGACTTACCATACTGCATACTCGATTTCTTCAAATGATGGAAGGCTCAAAATCAAATAATGGAGCAAAGTGATGAATGCGCATACGCAAATAATTGGAGACAAAATGAACGTGCGCAAGCCACAAGTTGGAGATAGGTTTATGTCCATTCTCCATTATGGTGAAGGACCGGTTTATCTATTTTATGGTATTTTAGCTAGGAGAGAGGAGTAGGACCTAAGTATTAATAACAATTAGTTAGTGTTGATTATATATGCCTACAATGTCTTAGACTTGATGGTGATCTGAGTAGGAGTAGTGATTATGAGTACTATGATGATGATGATGAGGAGTTGTTATTATAACTAGTGACCAAGTTGTTATATGATGTCTCATGCATGGATGAAAATGATGATTATGTGGAGTTATATGACAATGAAATATTATGATGATAAGTTGTTAATGATATTATGATGATGATGATGATAAGTTATTATGTCATTGGGTGAAAGAACCGCAGATTAGTTTCAAATGGATGTGCACTTGAAACTAATCGAAGGTTCTTTCACCTAGTGATTTAATAACTCATTATAATGTAAATACAATCTCTAAATTGCTACTGTATGAAAAGTTGTATAAAGGTGTATGAATAGACCTAAAAAAAGAAATAGAATATGGAGTAATAGTAGTAGCGGTTGTTTCCGAAAGCGCTACTAGTAATTAGTAGTAGCGATTGTTTTGGAAAGCGCTACTACTAAGTAGATATAGCAGTACCATGGGCCGGTAGGCGCTATTGCTAAGCTTTAGCTGTAGCGCCGTATAAGTAGTGCGCTTACCCGCGCTACTGATAGGCCAAAAACCAGCGCTACTGCTAGGCTTTTCCCTAGTAGTGTATGGGTGAGCCACTCCTTGGCGCATCTTTAGAAGTCCATTGTCACCACAATGGACGACAATCATCAAGGACGTGATCTCTTCATGATGCTCCACTTGGACTTGCACACCGCAATCTTGATGACGATCACCACTTGATGCCATCCTCTCCATGGGTTGTATGATATCTTCCTCTTGACGCAAACCATGGACACATACCTAACCCCACATAGAACTCTCACGTAGACCATGGGTTAGTTCACAAAGCATAACAGATAATGCTTACAATACCATGGGATCACTTGATCCCTCTCGGTACATCTTGCACGCTTTGTGTGTTGATCAACTTGATTCACTCTTGACTTAGTCTTGATCAACCTTGAATCTTTACAACTCTCTTCATTTGGATGATGTCTTGAAGGTACACATGAATGATCACACAATCTTCTTCTCCAATACATGCTTGCAATAAGCTCAACACTCACATGACCAATCTTTGGATAATTGTTTAATAGCACCTTGGTCAACTCATAAACTCCTTGAAACAAACACATTTACTTCAAGAAATGCCTATGGACAAATCCTTCAAATATAACTCAATGCAACCATTAGTCCATAGAGAATGTCATCAATTACCAAAACCACACATCGGGCACCGCATGTCCTTTCAATCTCCCACATTTTGGTAATTGATGACAATCACTTTCAAAAGAGTTTATACAAGGAATTATGCATCACCATGCAATGCACCAACCAATAATGCATGTGTATGAGATGCAAAAGCTTAGGAACAAAACCAAAGCAAGATGAGACGACTTTCCTGATACGTCTCCAACGTATCTATAATTTTTGATTGCTCCATGCTACTTTATCTACTGTTTTAGGCAATATTGGGCTTTATTATCCACTTTTATATTATTTTTGGGACTAACTTATTAACCGGAGGCCCATACCAGATTTGCTGTTTTATGCCTATTTCAGTGTTTCGAGGAAAAGGAATATCAGACGAAGTCAAAAAGGAACGAAATCAACTGGAGAAGTTATTTTTGGAAGGAAAGCAACCTGATGGACTTGGAGTGCACGTCAGGGGAGTCCCGGGCTGCCCACGAGGGTGGGGGGGGGGGGCGCCCCCTACCTCGTGAGCACCCCGGAGGTCCACCGACGTACCCCTTGCACCCATATATACCTACGTACCCTAAAACTTCCAGAGCAGAAGATAGATCGAGAGTTGCGCCACCGCAAGCCTCTGTAGCCACCAAAAACCTCTCGGGAGCCCTTCCCGGCACCCTGCCGGAGGGGGCCCATCACCGGAGGCCATCTTCATCATCCCGGCTATCCATGACGAGGAGGGAGTAGTTCACCCTCGGGGCTGAGGGTATGTACCAGTAGCTATGTGTTTGATCTCTCTCTCTTGTGTTCTCTCGTGTTCCCTCTATGGCACGGTCTTGATGTATCTCGAGCTTTGCTATTGTAGTTGGATCTTATGATGTTTCTCCCCCTCTACTCTCTTGTGATGAATTGAGTTTTCCCTTTGTAGTTATCTTATCGGATTGAGTCTTTTATGAGAACACTTGATGTATGTCTTGCGATCCACTTGATGTATGTTTTGGTGATCAACTTGCGGGTTTCGTGACATTGGGAACCTATGCATAGGGGTTGGCACACGTTCTTGACTCTCCGGTAGTAGCTTTGGGGCACTCTTTGAAGTACTTTTATGTTGGTTGGATGAATCTGAGATTGTGTGACGCATATCGTATAATCATGCCCACGGATACTTGAGGTGACAATGGAGTATCTAGGTGACATTAGGGTTTTGGTTGATTTGTGTCTTAAGGTGTTATTCTAGTATGAACTCTATGATGGATTGAGCGGAAATAATAGCTTTATGTTATTTTACTACGAACTCTTGAATAGATAGAATAGAAAGGATAACTTTGAGGTGGTTTCGTACCCTACCGTAATCTCTACGTTTGTTCTCCGCTATTAGTGGCTTTGGAGTGACTCTTTGTTGCATGTTGAGGGCTTGTTATATGATCTATCTATGTTATTATTGTTGAGAGAACTTGCACTAGTGAAAGTATGAACCCTAGGCCTTGTTTCCTATCATTGCAATACGGTTTATGCTCACTTTTACCACTTGTTACCTTGCTGTTTTTATTATTTCAGATTACAAATACCTTTATCTACTATCTATTTTGCACTTGTATCTTCATCTCTTCGCCGAACTAGTGCACCTATACAATTTACCATTGTATTGGGTGTGTTGGGGACACAAGAGACTCTTTGTTATTTGGTTGCACAGTTGTTTGAGAGAGACCATCTTCATCCTACGCCTCCTACGGATTGATAAACCTTAGGCCATCCACTTGAGGGAAATTTGCTACTGTCCTACAAACCTGTGCACTTGCAGGCCCAACAACGTCTTAAGAAGAAGGTTGTGTAGTAGACATCAAGCTCTTTTCTGGCGCCGTTGCCGGGGAGGCTAGGTAAAGGGCGCTCACTCACACCCCGTCAACTAAGCTCTTTTCTGGCACCGTTGCCGGGGAGGTTAGCGCTTGAAGGTATATCTTTAGATCTTGCAATCGAATCTTTTTGTTTCTTGTTTTAGCACTAGTTTAGTTTATAAAAGAAAATTAAAAAAATGGAGTTAAGTTTGTCACATACGCTTCACCTTTTTAATATCTTTCATGAATATGATGGAAAGGAAAATTGTGCTCAAGTACTAGAAGAAGAATTACATAGAATTCTTGGCATAAAATATGTGAAAGATGAGCATGATTGCAATGTAGTTAGTATGAATTCCCTGAACATCCATGATGCTAATGATATGCAAAGCAACAAGCTTGGGGAAGCTATGTTTGATGGAGATGATATTTTTTGTCCCCCAAGCTTTGATGAGCAAATTTACTATGATGAAAGCATGCCTCCTATCTATGATGATTATTGTGATGACACGTATGCTTTAAAGAATAATGATAACCATGAAACTTGTCATCTTGATCTTAATTTTCAATCATATGATAGTTATTTTGTTGAGTTTGCTCCCACTACTATTCATGAGAAGAATTTTGCTTATGTGGAGAATAGTAAATTTTCTATGCTTGTAGATCATGAAAAGAATGCTTTAGGTGCTAGTTATATTGTTGAATTCATTCATGATGCTACTGAAAATTATTATGAGGGAGGAACATATGCTTGTAGGAATTGCAATAATGTCAAGTTTCCTCTCTATGTGCTTAAAAATTTAAAGTTATGCTTGTTTTACCTTCATATGCTTGTTGATTATTGTTCCCCTAAGTTGTTTGCTCACAAAATCCCTATGCATAGGAAGTGGTTTAGACTTAAATGTGCTAGTCATATGCTTCATGATGCTCCTGTTATGTTTCAATTCTTATCTTTTATGTGAGCATCATTGTCATCATCATGCCTAGCTAGAAAGGCATTAAAGAAAAGCGCTTGTTGGGAGACAACCCAATATTTATCCTTACTGTTTTTGTGTGTCCACATGATTATGCTACTGTAGTAATCATGTTTTATAGCTTTTGTTTCAATAAAGTGCCAAGTAGAACCTTTGGGAAGACTTGGGTGAAGTTTATATGATCTTGCTGTGAAAAACATAAACTTTAGCGCTCACGAGAATAGCTGCCATTTTTTACTGGAGAGTTCTTTTAGGTTGATTCTTTTTGCATATGATTAATAGACAAATTTCTCAGGTCCAGAAAATTATTTCATAATTTTTGGGGTTCCATAAGTATACGGTTTATACAGATTACTACAGACTGTTCTGTTTTTTCTGTTTTCTATGTGTTGTTTGCTTATTTTGATGCATCTATGGCTAGTATTAAGTGGTATTAACCATAGAGAAGTTAGAATACAGTAGATATTACACCAATATGAATTTAGAATGAGTTCATTACAGTACCTAAGTGGTGGTTTTATTTTCTTATACTAACGGAGCTTACGAGTTTTGTTTTGAGTTTTGTGTGGTTGAAGTTTTCAAGTTTTGGGTAAAGATTCGATGGACTATAGAATAAGGAGTGGAAAGAGCCTAAGCTTGGGGATGCCCAAGGCACCCCAAGGTAATATCCAAGGACAACCAAGAGCCTAAGTTTGGGGATGCCCCGGAATGCATCCCCTCTTTCGTCTTCGTCCATCGGTAACTTTACTTGGAGCTATATTTTTATTCACCACATGATATGTGTTTTGCTTGGAGCGTCATTTTATTTTGTTAGTTTTTGCTTGCTGTTAGTTAGAATAATGTTTTTAATCTTTAGTTTCAATAAAAAAGTCAAGGATAGCCTTTGGCATGCTTATTTTGCTAGTTTGCATGTTGCTGTTTGAAAACACAAAGTTTACCGCTGTTGCAAAAATTCCCTAAAAAAGTCAGAGCATGGTCTAATGTTGAATATTTTTTCATATTAATCTCTGATAAATTTATTACAGTGGGAATTTTAGTTCATAATTTTTGGGGTCAGGGAAGTATTGATACTCTTGCATTCTTTACAGACTGTACTGTTTTGGCAGATTGCTATTATGTTTGCATTGTTTGCGTATGTTTGCTTGTTTAATGATTCTATTTGAGGATAGGAGTATTAAATATACATAGTAATTTAGTATGCAATATTGAATAATAATTTAAGTGATTTGTTACAGTAGAAAATGATAAGGTTTTGCATTGGTTTATACTAACCTATCTCACGAGTTCTTGTTGAGTTTGTTGTGAATGAAGCTTTTGATAAAAAGAGAAACCATGACATGAGAGGAATTAAGGAGACACAAAAGTTCAAGCTTGGGGATGCCCAAGGCACCCCAAGATAATATTTCAAGAAGTCTCAAGCATCTAAGCTTGGGGATGCCCCGGTAGGCATCCCACCTTTCTTCTTCAACAACTATCGATTAGTATCGGTTGAGCCTAAGTTTTTGCTTCTTCACATGAGTTGTGCTATCCTTGCATTGTAGTTTTCTTTAGATTTGCTTGCTGTTTGAATAAGTATCAAGATATGAAATTCTTTAATGAGAGAGAGCCTTACACAAATTGGAATTTGCTAGAATACTCTATGTGCTTCACTTATATCTTTTGAGCTTGATAATTTTTGCTCTAGTGCTTCACTTATATCTTTTAGAGCACGGTGGTGGATTTGTTTTAAAGAAACTATTGAACTCTCATGCTTCACTTAGAATATTTTGAGAGTCATTAATAGCATGGTAATTTTCTTAATATTAATATACTTGGTATTCAAGATATGTGAAACTTTCTTATGAGTGTGTTGAATACTAAGATAAGTTTGATGCTTGATAATTGTTTTGAGATATGGAGGTGATAATATCAAAGTCATGCTAGTTGGGTGATTGTGAATTTGAGAAATGCTTGTGTTGAAGCTTGCAAGTCCTGTAGCATGCACGTATGGTTAAAGTTGTGTAACAAATTTGAAACATGAAGTGTACCTGGCTTGTGCATCCTTATGAGTGGCGGTCGGGGACGAGCGATGGTCTTTTCCTACCAATCTATCCCCCTAGGAACATGCGCGTAGTACTTGATTTTTGATGACTTCTAAATTTTTGCAATAAGTATATGAGTTCTTTTGACTAATGTTGAGTCCATGGATTATACGCACTCTCACCTTTCCGCCTTTGCTAGCCTCTTCGGTACCGTGCATTGCCCTTTCTCACCTTGAGAGTTGGTGCAAACTTCGCCGGTGCATCCAAACCCCGTGATACGATACGCTCTATCACACATAAACCTCCTTATATCTTCCTCAAAACAGCCACCATACCTACCTATTATGGCATTTCCATAGCCATTCCGAGATATATTGCCATGCAACTTCCATCATCATCATAATGACATACATTACTTTTGTCATATTGCCATTGCATGATCATGTAGTTGACATCCCGGTACACCGCTGGAGGCATTCATAAGAGTCACATCTTGTTCTAAGTTTCAAGTTGTAATCCTTATGTTGTAATCAATAGAAGTGTGATGATCATCATTATTAGAGCATTGCCCAAAAGAAAAAAAAGAAAAAAAAGAAGAAAGGCCAAAAGCAAAAAAATAAAGGCCCAAAAAAAGAAAAAGAAAAGAAAAGAAAAGAAAAAAGGGGCAATGCTACTATCTCTTTTTCGACACTTGTGCTTCAAAGTAGCACCTTGTTCTTCATGTAGTGAGTCTCATGTGTTATCACTTTCATATACTAGTGGGAATTTTTCATTATAGAACTTGGCTTGTATATTCCTACGATGGGCTTCCTCAAATGCCCTAGGTCTTCATGAGCAAGCGAGTTGGATGCACACCCACTAGTTTTGTTTGTTGAGCATTCATAGCTCTAGTGCATCCGTTGCATGGCAATCCCTACTCCTGATGTTGACATCAATTGATGGGCATCTCCATAGCCCGTTGATTATCCTCGTCAATGTGAGACTTTCTCCTTTTTGTCTTCTCCACACCATCCCCATCATCATATTCTATTCCACCCATAGTGCTATATCAATGGCTCACGCTCATATATTGCGTGAAGGTTGAAAAAGTTTGACATTATTTAAGTATGAAACAATTTCTTGGCTTGTCATCGGGGGTATAGAAGTTGGGAACATCTTTGTGTCACGAAAATGAAGCATAGCCTAACTATATGATTTTGTAGGGATGAACTTTCCTTTGCCATGCTATTTTGAGAAGACATGATTGCTTTGATTAGTATGCTTGAAGTATTATTATTTTTGTGTCAATATGAACTTTTTTCTTGAATCTTTCGGATCTGAATATTCACGTCACAATTAAGAAGATTTACATTGAAATTATGCCAAAGTATCACTCCGCATCAAAAATTCCTTTTTATCATTTACCTACTCGAGGACAAGCAGGAATTAAGCTTGGGGATGCTTGATACGTCTCCAACATATCTATAATTTTTGATTGCTCCATGCTACTTTAACTACCGTTTTAGGCAATATTGGGCTTTATTATCCACTTTTATATTATTTTTGGGACTAACCTATTAACCGGAGGCCCAGCCCAGATTTGCTTTTTTATGCCTATTTTAGTGTTTCAAGCAAAAGGAATATCAGACGAAGTCAAAAAGGAACGAAATCAACTGGAGAAGTTATTTTTGGAAGGAAAGCAACCTGATGGACTTGGAGTGCACGTCAGGGGAGTCCCGGGCTGCCCATGAGGGTGGGGGGGGGGGGCGCCCCTACCTCGTGAGCACCCCGGAGGTCCACCGACGTACCCCTTGCACCCATATATACCTACATACCCTAAAACTTCCAGAGCAGAAGATAGATCGAGAGTTGCGCCGCCGCAAGCCTCTGTAGCCACCAAAAACCTCTCAGGAGCCCTTCCCGGCACCCTGCCGGAGGGGAATCCAATCACCGGAGGCCATCTTCATCATCCCGGTGCTATCCATGACGAGGAGGGAGTAGTTCACCCTCGGGGCTGAGGGTATGTACCAGTAGCTATGTGTTTGATCTCTCTCTCTCTCTCGTGTTCTCTCCCGTGTTCCCTCTATGGCACGATCTTGATGTATCCCGAGCTTTGCTATTGTAGTTGGATCTTATGATGTTTCTCCCCCTCTACTGTCTTGTGATGAATTGAGTTTCCCCTTTGAAGTTATCTTATCAAATTGAGTCTTTTATGAGAACACTTGATGTATGTCTTGCGATCCACTTGATGTATGTTTTGGTGATCAACTTGCGGGTTTCGTGACATTGGGAACCTATGCATAGGGGTTGGCAAACGTTCTTGACTCTCCGGTAGTAGCTTTGGGGCACTCTTTGAAGTGCTTTTATGTTGGTTGGATGAATCTGAGATTGTGTGACGCATATCGTATAATCATGCCCACGGATACTTGAGGTGACAATGGAGTATCTAGGTGACATTAGGGTTTTGGTTGATTTGTGTCTTAAGGTGTTATTCTAGTATGAACTCTATGATGGATTGAGCGGAAAGAATAGCTTTATGTTATTTTACTACAAACTCTTGAATAGATAGAACAGAAAGGATAACTATGAGGTGGTTTCGTACCCTACCATAATCTCTACGTTTGTTCTCCGCTATTAGTGGCTTTGGAGTGACTCTTTGTTGCATGTTGAGGGATTGTTATATGATCTATCTATGTTATTATTGTTGAGAGAACTTGCACTAGTGAAAGTATGAACCCTAAGCCTTGTTTCGTATCATTGCAATACCGTTTATGCTCACTTTTACCACTTGTTACCTTGCTGTTTTTATTATTTCAGATTACAAATACCTTTATCTACTATCTATTTTGCACTTGTATCTTCATCTCTTCGCCGAACTAGTGCACCTATGCAATTTACCATTGTATTGGGTGTGTTGGGGACACAAGAGACTCTTTGTTATTTGGTTGCACGGTTGTTTGAGAGAGACCATCTTCATCCTACGCCTCCTACGGATTGATAAACCTTAGGACATCCACTTGAGGGAAATTTGCTACTATCCTACAAACCTGTGCACTTGCAGGCCCAACAACATCTACAAGAAGAAGGTTGTGTAGTAGACATCATTTACAAATAAACTTATCCACAAAACTCTCTGAAACTTCTCCCCCATTGGCATCGATTGCCAAAATGGGAGGAAAGCTTAGAAGGCCAACATAAATTGTGTTTACTCCATAAATTGTGTTCTCCACAAGAGAGTGGAATGCAATACACATATCCAACAACAAATACTTGGAGGAAGACAAACTATATTGAGGCCCAAAGATTGCAAAAGAATGATATGCCACAAAGACATAACAAAGAGAGAAACAAGCAATCAAGCAATCAAAAGATACCAATTGAAGCAAGCTATCAAAAGATACCAATTGAACCAACTAGACCAAAGATCCTACGTGCCACGTGAGTAAAATATATTATGATATGAGCAAAGGAGTGTTCTAGAGAAACTAGAGAAGCTCCCCATGATTTGTGCATAATTTAGTTTTGTAGTTGGATACAACGAGCACAAAATAGGATCGTCACTCCCCCAAGATCAATAGAGGCTCACGACAAGTGCAAGAGAGCAACGGAGTGTTCTAAAGACACTAGTGAAGCTCCCCATGATTTGTGCACTCCTTAGAATATTTGTATTAGGATACCAAATGCACAAAAAAGGATCACCACTCCCCGAAAATCAATAGAAACTCACATCAAGTGCAAGTGAGAATGTGGGAAACAAGGCCTAGCTCTTGCAACAAACAAATGGTTGAGCAACATATAAAAGAGGCAACTTAAGAGAAGGCTCAATAAAAATGATGTGTGTGAGTCATGGCAAAGCACTTGAGAAGACTAATGTAAGAGTGAGCATTAAGCATCAACATAGTCTTGAATAGTGGAGATACAAGGTGCATGACATGTCCTTCCCACACACACCAAGCAAATGGGTTCACAAGCACACTAAACATGCAAAATGAATAACCAATAGTTGTGACAACCCATGGTGAAGATAGAAAGTGAAAGCCTCATCAAGACGAGGGATACCAATTAAGATGAAAAAAAGCCTCGTCAAGACAAGCATGAGGAAGAAGATCTTCACCACACAATAGTGCATCAAGATGCAACGAGATATGACCCGCACTCAAGGCACCCACTTTCAAGGAGCCACCAAAGAAATAACATGAGAAAGAAATGGTGGACGTGAAGGAAGGGGATATCAACTAGATATACAACTTCTCTCAAGTGTATAAGATTCTAGGTAGATGACGATCATGATGATATCAATCCACAAAGAAGGATGCACATGAAATAGTTACAAAAAGGAAAGAACGAGATATCCATAAGGAAGTCATAAATATACCAATAAGATATTTTCTTGAAAGCATAGCACTTGGCTAGATATGGTCTTATTGTATATAAATGAAGTCAAACCACACATCCATCAAAGACATCACAACTAGCAACAAGAGATCATCGTTGGGATGCTTTGAGAAGGGAAACAAGTATGAAAAGATATGAAATGAATATCATGCCAAGGTGCAACCTACACAAGGTTGATGCAAGAAATGTGTGCATGAAGAAGATGACGGTACTTGTTACCGAGATATCAATGGAAGGATGTAGTAGATACCAAATAAAGGTAGATATTAGTTCATTGATCATCCTAGATTGAATCCAATAAGCACATGGTGACACCACCTTCCTTGTGAGTGAGCCGAGCATCCAATGTATCTCCAATTGTTCGTAGAACAACAACACAAACAAAATGGTGCCCAACCTCATTGGTACCAAAGAGTTAGAGAACCAACAATACATAGGACGAACTCCACATAAATATGTGCATATAGATATGGAAATGAATTTCATGCACGTCTCATCTAATTTGAGACTTGGTGGAGTTTCCCCTATATATTGGGTCAAAGAAAGAAAGCATGCCAAAGAGACTACATGAAGTTAATATGCATGCTCAATACTTCACTACTAGGGAAAACCCTAGTAGTAGCACGGGTTTTGAGGCTATTAGCAGCGCGGGCAGCCGTGCTACTACTATGGCACTATAGCTAACAGTTAGTAGTAGCACAGTCGAACCCGCGCTACTAATGTTGACTATATCAGCAGCACTTTTCTGGAATGCGCTACTATTAGTTAGCTGTAGCGGCTTCCTAGCCCCTCGCTACTGCTATATCTTT
>NC_041383.1:164855740-164878646 GCF_002162155.2 Triticum dicoccoides
TTCGGTTTCAATAAACTCGCAATTTCCAGAGACTAGGTACTACTAGATATCAATTTCATAAAGCATTATAGGTACTAGGTAGTACTCCCTCCGTTCAAAATTACTCGTCATGGTTTTATTTCAGATAAAACCACGATGAGTAATTTGGAACGGAGGGAGTACTAGATAACAATTTCATATATAGTCAACATGCATCCTCAAGCAGTTCTAGATGATATCGACGACGATCATCATATGTAGTTCTAGATGATATTGACGACGATCATCATATGTAGTTCTAGATGATATAGGCACACACACATATGTAGTTCTAGATGATATCGAAGACGATCATCATCCTCAAGCCTGGACGGTGGGTGTTCCTAATAGTAATTAGGATGGCCTGTCCAACACGAAGATTCTTGCCATCGAGGAATCTCTTCCACCCAACCGAGTTTAAGTGTGTGCGACCGTCCATGTCCACGCAGTAAGTACAAGTTGTGACAGAGCCCCTTGCGATAAGGCGCAGTCCAGCTGAGCCTTCTTCACCAGGCTCGATACCATAACTCGCAGATAGGCTCTTTGCCAATGTCTGAATAAGAAAAACATATCAATTAATAAATAGCCCCGCACGTACTCTTGCAAATAAGTATATATGGATTATCTACATTATTAATAGTTCTTTAGATTATATACTAATAAGCATGTGATCGGACTCTACACTAAAGCATATCATCGACTAGATTCCAACAACATATCATTGGACTCTACACTAAGCATATCATCGGATAATTTGCATTTGTAAGTATAACATACCATATCATGTCGATCTACCATGGTACTTGTCAAGCGGTTCACGAATGGCACCCGGACAAAGTCAGCATGTGGCGGAATTATGTCCCATAGGTTACACACCTCCTCCTCGCTCAACCTCATTCTTTGAGCTACGATGGCTTCATGAAGTGGGTCCTCATCATCTTCATCGAGTGGGTCCTCATTATCTTCATCATCTTCGTCATCTTCATCATCTTCCACCAAGTTGATATAAATGACAGTCAGCTTGGGTCTTTCTGCTCCGAAGGAGAAGCTGATCAACTCACCACTAGTAAGATGCATGCAGGCGAGGAAACGGGCCCATCCATATCCTCCAATCTACGACATATTGTGTCCTTTCTCGACCTCCATAGTGTACGCCCCCCAGGAGCCTCAAATGTCACAGTGTCTCCTGCCAGCTTGTTGAATTTCAACCTCACATTGCATGGGACGATCTGTGTAAAAAAAGCAAAATGACACAATGCAGTAATGTCAACACAAAAAATAAAATAGTTGTTACATTTCATATAATTTCTTACCGCTGCATGGCGAAAACTCGGCTGGAAGTAGATGCCGAATACCTTGCCAATTGCAAGGCTGCTGTCGGTGTCAAAACCGGCGGATCTTGGGTAGGGGGTCCCGTACTATGCGTCTAAGGCTAATGGTAATAGGAGGCGGGGGACACAATGTTTACCCAGGTTCAGGCCCACTCTATGGAGGTAATACCCTACTTCCTGCTTGATTGATCTTGATGATATGAGTATTACAAGAGTTGATCTACCATGAGATCGTAATGGCTAAACCCTAGGAGCTAGCCTATGATTATGATTGTTCTTTTCCTACGGACTAAACCCTCCGGTTTATATGGACACCGGAGGGGGCTAGGGTTACACAAGGTCGGTTATAGAGAAGGGAATCTACATATCTGAATCGCCAAGCTTGCCTTCCACGCAAAGGAGAGTCCCATCCGGACACGGGGCAAAGTCTTCTATCTTGTATCTTCATAGCCCAACAATCCGGCCTACGTATATAGTCTGGCTGTCCGAGGACCCCTTAATCCAGGACTCCCTCAGTAGCCCCTAAACCAGGCTTCAATGACGATGAGTCCGACGTGCAGATTGTCTTTGGTCTTGCAAGGCGGGTTCCTTCTCCGAATATTTCAAAGTAGATCTTGAACACAAGAATCGTGTCCGACTCTGCAAAACAAATTCCACATACCACCATAGAGAGTATAATGTTTTCACGAGTCCAATCCACTGACAATTTTAGCAACGCGACATTACGTCATCGTTCGGCCATTATTTTGAATCGTTTTTCCAGCCTGCTACTCCATGTTTCGCGAGGCGGTTCTACTAGCACATCTTGTCGAAGCAGAGATCGTGTCCCCTTATCATGGGATTCTCATCAATACGAGCGTGGGTAACCCAACTGTTCCATTGGTATGATTCCTTGGGAATAGGCATGTTTTAAGGCCTAAGAGGGGACGCTTGATATCCATCACCTCTATAAAAGGGCTAGCACCCGTCCTTTTTCTTCTATGCTAGTTCTTTCTTCCTACCTCGAGCTCTAGCACCCAAGCTTCAATTGCTTCACGCCTCCCAATCATGTCTGGACCCAGTCTTCAAGGCGGGTGGGTGGCGTCCTCCGTCACAAAGGAGGACATTGTAAAGCTCTGGGAAGCAAGATACTTGACCGTAGAAATCCTCCACAGGCTCCCTGCTCAAGGGCAGGTGATTCCTGCTCCCAGATCCAATGAGAGAGTCGTATTCATCTCCCACTTCCTCCGAGGACTAGGGTTCTCTCTTCATCCCTTTGTCCGAGGGTTCATGTTTTATTATGGGCTAGATTTCCATGATCTAGCTCCGGACTCCTTCCTTCACATCTCATCATTCATTATTGTGTGTGAGGCCTTTCTCCGTATTTCTCCACACTTCGACTTGTGGCTCAAGACCTTTAATGTGAAGCCAGAGATAGTCGACGGGAGGCATGCGGAGCGCGGAGGCGCTATAATAAGCAAATTTACCAACATATCTTGGCGAAAGGGTTCCTTCCTAGAAACTTTTGACCTCTGGCAACGAGAGTGGTTTTATATCATAGAACCCCGTGGTAAAAAGTGGGCGGCTACACCTGCCTTCCGATCTGGCCCTTCGCCACAGTTTGCATCATGGATCAACAAGGGGCTGGACTGGGGATCACTTGATGAAGCGCAGACCTTGCAAAGCCGCATTCAGGACCTTATCGAGAAGGACATTGGCCTCGTCCAAGTAATCCAAGTAATGCTAGTCCGTCGGGTCCTACCATGCCAGCGATGACCTCTCTGCATGCGGGAGTTCAATCCGGAAGGACCGCGAACCATTCAACACTTCTTCGGCACGACGCTCGAAGGGATGTATAAACTATTCTTCGGATCACGAAAAAAGTGTCTGGACACAATGGAGGACGCAGTCCTTGACTACAACCATCCGGATACCTCGGTAAGCACTCAACTACTTAACACATTTCCGTTATGTTTCTTATAACAATATTCTAAAAAAACCATACTTGGCCAGGGCTGGATAAAGAAGGCGGAGAGGATTAGGTGTTCGGCCCCTCTTCCTGAAGATTCAGCGGATCTAGTGTTAACCAGGATGCTAGCTAGGGTACCTTATTAAGTGCCATCGGGGGAAGACAAGGAGAGGAGTGAGAAGAAGAGGACCGCCTCCAAAGATTTGGAGGCAGAAGCTTCCAAGCGAGGGAAGAAATCCCTGTCAGGGGGCCTCGATTCGGGAGGCAATATTGCCACACAGTGCCCACATGGGGGCCGGCCCTTAGCTGAATCGTAAGTGAACAGAGGTGTTTTTAATCATACCCCATTCTTTTCCTGGTTGTGAGGGTAATATTTGAAACACATGTTTTGCAGTTCGGCCTACAACCTCGCTCAACAATCTTCGTCCTCGGGGGACCTTCTTCCGGAGATGATGGAGAGCCAAATGCCTCCTCATACTTTCCTTCCCTATAGGGCGGACGACCCCGAGGTGTTGTCCCGGAGGATCTCTCCCGATCCGCTAAGGAGGACCAGGCTAGAAGGTAACACTTCGGCGGCACAGGGTCCGGGGTGGTCGGCTCCTAGGGAGACCAACAATAAAAACCCCAGACTATCCGATATACATCCGGATATATTGACGGGCCTTCTGCGGCAAGCGCCTATCTCAGAGGAACATCGTACCTTGATGGGTACAGTGTTTGAGAGAGTTTTGTCCATGAAAAATGGATTGAATGAAGCTTTTATGAGCCTGCTAAGAGGCTTCGAGGTACGTAATGTAACATTTTCAATTGTGCTGTAAGCGCAAAGTGCGCGTGTGTATAGATAGTAGCCCCTGAGACTCTGGTTGCTATCCAGACGGAGGTGATCAGAGGATCAAAAAAGATATATAAGACCAGGAAATAATTTTACCAGTTGACACACAAGCGGCGTCAGCCCTGGCTACAGAGGTTGCCGAACTGAAGCGGCAACTTGATGAGGGGAATGATGACATCACGCTTGTTCACAAGCGGCTCGACGAGGCACAAGGTATGTCTTCGGGGCGGCCAGTAAGTATCAATAGGAGCATGATGCTCAAAAATTGTAATACGCTTAACTGCAGATGGTGTTGCCACCGTGAAGACCCTTCGGGCTGAGCTGGCCCCAGCCAAGGAGCAAGCCAGGATTAGTAATGCGGCTGCCGAAAAGGCAGCTGCTGATTTAATAGCTGAACAGGCTGCTCGGCGCCAAAGCAAGGAGAACATATCCAATATGGCGCTGGAGCTACAAGCCGATGTGAACTGCTCGAGAAAGAGAACCAAGCAAAAACGGCTGACCTTGAGAAGGCCTTACAAGCGGCAAAGGAAACCCGGTCTGAGTCTAGAGCGGCACGGGAGGAGATCCGGCAAGCTGGGGAGATTGCGGCTGGGAAGCCCTTCTTATTACGAACTAAATTCGGCGATCCAAAGTATGCCCCACTTGATCAAATGTGGAGTTCTCCGGATGCATATTTGGACTTGTCGAAGAGTGCTTTAGATGCAACACAGTTTTTCCAAACCCAAGAAGGTCATGAAGCGGAAAAACTTTCCTGGTCACAGTTTAGCATGCCAAAGCGTCCGCTGCTGCTAAATGAACAAATGGCCGAATGTGCCAAGCTCCATAGGATATCCGTACTTGCCATGAAGCCTGTCGTGGACCGGCTATGGCCCGGGGAAACAAGTCCGAATAGTTATTTTGGTTTGGTGCAATGACTTGTTCATGCGGTGTCGCATATCGACGCTGTCAAGCGATCAACGTGCATAGAAGGTGCACGGATGGCACTTGCCCATGTCAAAACATACTGGGCGAAGATGAAGGCCACCGATATTGCGACAAGGGGTCCACCCGAGGGCAAGGACACGCTAGAGCAGTATTTTCAAGAAGTCTTGGAGGGTGCCCGCTTGATAGAGGGCCAGTGCTCGAAAGATATTATGTTCGAGTAAAATGTATCAAAATTGTAAGAACAATGCTTATGATAAATGAAGGCTTTATTTATACTTTTTCCCAGAAAGTATTTTAGTGCCTCTTGTGCGGCCATTTTATATATATATAATCTGAAAGTTTACCAGTCGTCGGCTTCAGCCCCCTCGCGTATAACGCAGGGGTGTTCGGAGAATAATTGATCACTCTTAATCCAATGTCTTGGTCCATTTAAGGAGGTGTCAATGCGGCGAACCAGTCAATCGGACTATAAGGCTTTAACACTTTCACTTGGCCATAGGAGTTTGACAGTGGGGCTACGATATAGCCCCTGGTATGTACGTAGTTGTCTGAATACAATGCATTGTTCATACATGACCGGAAAATTGGTCCTTCGTTTATGCGGAAGGAATCGCGAGGATTCCAATGAGTCATCGAGTGGTTTACCAGCTCTCGCCGCATCATGACAGTCAGTTTTCGGCTTTCTCTACTAAGGTGCTCATCTGGAAGAACCAGGACACAACCGTAGTAGTTCTCCCTTTACTACCCTAGCCGATATAGTGGAACGTAGGGTAGCAAGCACAGGAGCCGGGCAACCCAACTATTGACCAAAGACATGATTCGGAGCTGATGCATATAAGGCCAAACTCGCGACGCTGAACACTCCCTAAGGTATTCAGACTTTTTACCATATACCGGGCTGAATACAGCCCCTGGTAATGGACCCTAGATTCAAGGCGCATGTGGCAATCTGGTGTGGGGAAAGAGCGCTGGTGGTGAGAAGATAAAATTTCACACACATTATGAATCAAGCTACTTCTATAACCTACATCATTAAGACGGCAAGTCGTATTCTTATAGATAGTGCCGATAACCTCCTTGGACATTTTATATGCCAGGAAAGTATAAAACAAAAAGAGATAGAAAAAGGTTTACACAGGGGCTTAATCTTAAAAAAGAAACCTTAATGCGGGGCCTTGCTGCATGTCTGCGCCTTTTTCTCCATTGTGAAGTGTCCTTGGAGGGTATAGTGTGGCGGCCATCTGTAAAAAGGGGAGAAAACCAGGTGAAAGAAGCTGGTGTGGCCGTAAATAAAACTGGTTCGTTTTAATGAACGATAAGATATAACTTTTTAAGTATGAATAGGGTCTAGCCGAACTATGGACTTTTTGTGCGCAGTGTACCTCGGGCGCCACCCAAGGAATTTTGATAGTACATTTATGTGTACGTGGCGCATGTGCTATCTCCTTATGGGGTGGTCGGTGGAGGCGTGTCTTCTAATCGAGCTGAGGTTTATCTGAGCTGCCGCACTTGGGTGCATGCCGGGCACGTTTGTCTGTGTCTACGGTCTTAATGACTGATGAGCTATTCGGTTTGAAGAGGTAGTTTTGTGCTTCACCTGCCAGAGGCACCGTATATGCTTCTGTACGAAGGGAGCGCTCCATGTTTCCACTGATCGTAATGACACCACGAGGTCCAGGCATTTTGAGTTTTAGATAAGTGTAATGCGGGACTACATTAAAGTGGGCGAAGGCCGTTCTTCCGAGTAGTGCGTGATAGCCACTTCGGAACGGAGCTATGTCAAAGATTAACTCTTTGCTTCGGAAGTTGTCAGGAGAGCCGAATACGACTTCCAATGTTAGAGAGCCCGTGCAGCGGGCTTCTATGCCCGGTATAACTCCTTTAAAGGTAGTGCTGCTTGGCTTGGTTCTTGACGGGTCTATTCCCATCTTGTAGACAGTGTCCTGATATATCAGATTGAGACTGCTGCCGCCGTCCATGAGGACTTGGGTAAGGTGGTATCCTTCGATTATTGGGTCGAGCAGTAAGGCAACTAAACCCCTGTGACGGATACTAGTTGAATGATCCCTGCGGTCAAAGGTGATCGGATAGGCCGACCATGGGATGAATTTGGGAGCGACAGGCTCGACAGCATAGATTTATCGGAGTGCGTGTTTGCACTCCCTTTTTTGGATATGAGTGACATAGATCATGTTCACTGTTTTGATCTCCGGTGGAAATTTCTTCTGTCCCCCCCGTGTTATGCTGGCGAGATTCGTCCTCGTCTCCGCTTTGAGGTCCCTTCCCTTTGTGTTCTGCATTGAGCTTGCCGGCCTGCTTCTGTTGGTATGATTAGCTGGTTTATCAGTAGATCCGTGAATCTGGCAGGGCCTGTCTAGAATTTTATCCAGGCTGGACGGACCATCACTGTTGCCTTTAAATGTCTTCTTCCGTTGACCGGGTCTGGAGCCCCTGAATCCGGCGTTTACCGCTGTATTATCTAGGCTTTGTTCATTATTTTGACGTTGGTTTTTATTGCATCGTGGCTTTCCATTGCCGTCCCTGACTTCAGATGTGCCAGGATCGCTGGTGCTACTACGAGCTAGCCAGCTGTCCTCCCCCGCGCAAAAGCAGGTCATGAGGGTAGTTAGGGTTGCCGTAGTCCTTGACTTTTCCTGGCCGAGGTGTCTGGCTAGACATTCGTCTCGGACACTGTGTTTGAAGGCCGCTCAGGCTTCGGCGTTCGGACAATCAACGATTTGGTTCTTCTTAGTAAGAAACCGGTTCCAAAGCTTACAGGCTGATTCTCCGGGTTGTTGGATTATGTCACTTAGATCGTGTGCATCCGGAGGTCGGACATAGGTCCCTTGAAAATTGACCCGAAAAGCGTCCTCAAGTTCTTCCCAGCTTCCAATGGGATTTTCGGGGAGGCTTTTCAGCCAGTGCCGAGATGGTCCTTTTAGCTTGAGGGGTAAGTATGATGGCGTGGAGATCATCTCCACGAGCCATGTGGATGTGAAGAATAAAGTCTTCTATCCAGACCGCAGGGTCTGTCGTCCCGTCGTATGCCTCGATATTTACGGGTTTAAACCTTTCTGGAAATTTGTGATCCAGCACCTCATCGGTGAAGCACAGGGGGTGCGCGGCACCCCTTTATTTGGCCGTGTCGTGGCGTGCGTCCGACGGTTTTCATGTTCGGTGTTGGTTCCGAACTGGTAAATGGCCGACATATTTGGTTTGATAATCATGGTCCTTTATAGGAGCACGTTCCCTGGATCCATAGACGGACTGGTGCTGCCAGACTTTCTGTCCATGTTCTCACATAGATCGTGTTCATGGTCCTGAGTCGCAACCTCCTTTCCTTTACGGGGAGGAGGTGCGGGTTTGTGTGCGGCGTTGCTAGCCGCTCTGTCTTGACCATGAGGTGGTCGGTCCGGCCTATCGGCCGTATTGATTTTTGGTGGTATGGGCGCAATAGCCTCGTCGTCGAAATCGGGTAGCAGTTTTTGCTTGGGATAACTCTTTGTTTGGCGATTACCGCCGTATTGTTCCTCAGTGTCGAGCACTTCCATCTACCATTGAGTGTATCTTGTGTGGCTTTAAGCCGCTGCTTCTGCTTCTTCAAGCTCCTCGCGGTGGCGATAAGTCTCTGATGGAGGCGCCTTTGTTCCAAAGGTCTTTTCAGGACGATAAATGCATCATCGCTCTGACTAATCTCCTCTTCGGAGGCGAGTTGATAATTGGTATCTTCGGCGTCGCTGTGGTCGGACAGCGGCCCCAGACTATGTTCGCCGTCACCTTGCTCGTCCTGCTTGATTGCTGGGTCAGCGTGGTCTTCATTGTCTTCGGCGTTGTCCGGGGTATTATTTTCTCTTGTGCCGGTATCGCTGTTTTTACTTTGGCATGGTTTGGAGCGGTGCCGCTGACGTCGGCACTTCGACTGCTTCTCAGGAGGCTTATCCTCAATTGGGTCCTTTTTGTCATCACCATTGTTTTATTTGGATGTATCCACCATGTATGTGTCATACGAGGAGGTGGCCGTCCAGCACCCTGTGCGCGGTGGCTCTTGCATCTCCTCTTCTTCGGCATCGTCATCCATACCGTCGATGTCTTCGGAGTCGTAATCAAGCATGTCGATCAAATCTTCGACAGTGGCTATGAAGTGGGTGGTGGGTGGGGATTGAAATTCCTTGCTCTCAGCTTCCAATTCGAAGCGGATATAGTTCGGCTAAGAATCCCCAGATAAGGCAAGGGCCCTTAATGAGTTTAGCACATCGCCTAAAGGCAAGTGCCGGAAGATATCCGTGGAGATGAACTCAATGATCGGCGCCCGATCGATAGGCGGGGATAGACACGGTTCAGAACCTATGGACGGAGACGAGTCCGAGGTTCCGATAACACAGGTCTCGTTGGAGGTCAAATCTATTTTTGGATCTAACGCCGCAGAGTCTATAGTTTCTGTGGCGGGGTTGAGCCTCCCGTCCTCAGATGGCGCAATTTGCTCTGAATCTAGGGCCATAGTAGTTACAGGCGCTATCTCCTAAGCACGGTCCGATTACAGATTTAGGTCATGTTCATCATGGTGGCAGGGTGCGGCTGTCATGGGCTCGAATCCGTCAAAGATCAAGTCTCCACGGATGTCGGCGGTGTAGTTCAAGCTTCCAAACCTGACCTGATGGCCAGGGGCGTAACTGTCGATCTGCCCTAGATGGCCAAGCGAGTTGGCCCATAGTGCGAAGCCGCCGAATACAAAGATTTGTTCAGGAAGGAAAACCTCACCCTAGACTGTGTTGTTGTAGATGATTGATGGAGCCATCAAGCCTTCTGGTGACGATGCAGTGGAACTCTCAATGAAAGCACCAATGTCGGTGTCAAAACCGGCAGATCTTGGGTAGGGGGTCCTGAACTGTGCTTCTAAGGCTAATGGTAATAGGAGGCGGGGACACAATGTTTACCCAGGTTTGGGCCCTCTCTATGGAGGTAATACCCTACTTCCTGCTTGATTGATCTTGATGATATGAGTATTACAAGAGTTGATCTACCATGAGATCGTAATGGCTAAACCCTAGGAGCTAGCCTATGATTATGATTGTTCTTTTCCTACGGACTAAACCCTCTGGTTTATATAGCCACCGGAGGGGGCTAGGGTTACACAAGGTCGGTTACAAAGAAGGGAATCTGCATACCCGAATCGCCAAGCTTTCCTTCCATGCAAAGGAGAGTCCCATCCGGACATGGGACGAAGTCTTCTATCTTGTATCTTCATAGCACAACAGTCCGACCTACGTATATAGTCCGGCTGTCCGTGGACCCCTTAATCCAGGACTCCCTCAGTTGCTGGCACACCTTGACTTGCACAGTCGACATGGTGGTGGTGGTGGTGGCACCATTTTGCTAAAGAAATATGAGCAAAGGATTAACGATCCACTTAAGAGGAAAGAAAAGCAGTAGCATGTGATTTGATTCTTCTTCCGCGAGAAGAATTTGATTCTTCTTCCGCGAGAAGCAATTTGATGGACAATTATAATCCTAAGATCTAGCTAGGTGGTGCCAAATCTTCAGAGCTATCAACTAGCGTACTAAATCAAAATGTTCTATAAATCAACTAAATCAACTAGCCTACTAAATCAACTTGGCTACTAAATCAACTTGCCTACTAAATCAACTAAATCAAAATGTTCTATAAATCAACTAAATCAACTAGCCTACTAAATCAACTTGCATACTAAATCAACTAAATCAAAATGTTCTAAATCAACTAGCCTACTAATTCAAATAAATGATATGAACTAAATAAAAATGTTGCATATGAACTAGCCTACTAAATCAAAATGTAGCAGGTAGGAGGGGTTGTGGATGGAGGAGGGAGGAGGGAGAAGGAGGGGCGACTGGTGGAGGGAGGAGAGAGTAGAACGGAGGAGGAAGGGCGGAGCGAGGAGGGGCCGGTGTAGGATCGAAATTATGTCTAGAGGGGGGGGGGTGATTAGACTACTTGACCAAATAAAATGTTAGCCTTTTCCCAATTTTAGTTCTTGGTAGATTTTAACAACTTAGCACAAGTCAAGCAATCTTAGCACAATTCAAGCAAGCATGCATAGAGTATATAAGCAGCGGAAAGTAAAGCATGCAACTTCCAAGAATGTAAAGGGAAGGGTTTGGAGAGTGCAAACGTGATAGGAGACATGGATGTTTTTGTTGTGGTTCCGATAGGTGGTGCTATCGTACATCCACGTTGATGGAGACTTCAACCCACAAAGGGTAACGACTGCACGAGTCCATGGAGGGCTCCACCCACGAAGGGTCCATGAAGAAGCAACCTTGTCTATCCCACCATGGCCATTGCCCATGAAGGACATGCCTCACTAGGGTAGATCTTCACGAAGTAGGCGATCTCCTTGCCCTTACAAACTCCTTAGTTCAACTCCACAATCTCGTCGGAGGCTCCCAAGTGACACCTAACCAATCTAGGAGACACCACTCTCCAAAAGGTAATAGATGGTGTGTTGATGATGAACTCCTCGCTCTTGTGCTTCAAATGATAGTCTCCCCAACACTCAACTCACTCTCATGGGATTGGATTTGGTGGAAAGCTGATTTGAGTGGAAAACAACTTGGGGAAGGCTAGAGATCAAGATTCATATGGTAGGAATGGAATATGTTGGTCTCAACACATGAGTAGGTGGCTCTCTCTCAGAAAATGGATAGTGGAAGTGTAGGCATAATATGATGGCTTTCCTCACGAATGAGGAGAGAGTGGAGGGGTATATATAGCCTCCACACAAAATCTAACCGTTACACACATTACACGAAACTCGGTTGAACCGAATCAGAAATCTCGGTCGGACCGATTCAATACATATGTGACCGTTAGATAATTTCGGTGGGACCGACATGTCATCTCGGTGGGACCGATATCATTAGGGTTATGGCATGACATAATCTCGGTTGGACTGATTACACAAACTTGGTTGGACCGACTTTGGTAATAAGCTAACCAGAGAGTTGGTCAGGCAAACTCGGTGGGACTGATTCGCACGTCTCAGTGGGACCAAAGCATTACGAAAAGGAAACAGAGAGTTTGCATTGCAGACTTGGTGGGACCAATCACTCATCTCGATTGGACCGAAATGTTACGAAGGGAAACAGAGAGTTTGCAACGCCATCTCGGTGAGACCGAGATCCCTATCGATGAGACCGAAAAGACTAGGGTTTCTGGCAGTGGCTATGTCAAATGAACTCGGTGGCGCCGGATGGATCAAATCGATGGGGCCGAGTTTGACTTCTAGTTTTGGACATATGTGGATATGAGAAAGTGGTTGAGGGCTTTGGAGCATATCACTAAGCATTTTGAGAAAGCAAGCCATTAAGCAACACCTCATCCCCTTTTAATAGTATTGGCTTTCCTATAGACTCAATGTGATCTTGGATCACTAAAATAGAGAATGTAGAGTCTTGGACTTTAGAGCTTGAGCCAATCTTTTATCCCTAGCATTTTGAGGGGTCCACAATCCTTATTCATGCCATGCCAATCATTGAACTTTCCTGAAATATTTATCTTGAAATGGAATTAGTTCAATGAGCTATATGTTGTAAATCATTACCAAAACCACCTAGGGATAGTTGCACTTTCAATCTCCCCCTTTTGGTAATTGATGACAACATATAGATCAAAGCTTCGACAAATGATAATAAGTTTGAAATACATCGTCGCTTTGAGAAGTATGTAACAAGCAAGAGCTCCCCCTAAATTTGTGCATTATATAAAATTTGCTTAGGACTGCAAATGCACAATGTGTTAGGATCATGGGTCACTCTTCCATGTCACATACATCTTGGTGGAGCGCTCGAAATGATAAAATTGAATACATGCACTCATCACCAAGCAAAGTGAATGATCATAGATGATATGAAAGATAATCTCCCTAATAATAAAGCACGGATTGACTTTGTCGGGTTCACCGTCACAATACGCTTTCTTCTCATGTCATAATACGCTTTTACAATTTGTATGGACAAAATCGTAATATAAACGAGGTGGTACTAATTTGGGGTACACACTAAAGATTTTTGTCAAAATTCCTTATTGGAACGTTCTTTCGCTCACGGGCTTGGTCTATGTACTTCCATTAACGCTTGGGCTATTACTTTCTATTGGGCCTGGGTAAAAAGGAAAATAGATGAGCAAGCAATTCTTCGACGCACGGGCGAGCAGTTGACTAAAAAAAGAAACACATGAGCACGGCCTCGATGCACAAGATAAGATAAGGAGGTGAGCGCTCTGTAGCGACGACTGAGAGGATAGACCACAAAACCGGAGCGGCGGCCATGACGGCTCACGTGATTGTGAGATGTAATGAATCGGCGGCTGCCCGACCGTGGCGACCCAAATGGATGCGAGAACGAATAGAGAGGTAGCTGCACTCCTTCTAGCCAGTATGCGCGCTGTGACGCCTGCATCCATGATTTTGAGCATGTCTGGCTGTTGCTAAAGTCGAGAGAAAGATAGAGAGATAAATATATCAGACCGAGATCGATGTCCAGAGAAATAGAGAAAGAGGCCAAGCAAGAGCGCTGGTGGATCGACCAGGCCATCACCTTCAATAGACGAGCCGTTAGGAGCCACAAGTCGAGGATCTCCGTCTTCCACTGGCCAACGCCCATCGAGTGCATTAGCGAAGATTGAGGGCATCGGCGATGGATCAGGTAGTCTCCATCTTCCGCTCACTTTTCAGACTTTCCCCCTATATATGTTGCAAGGATCTAGAGGCGACCGTGGTTGTGCGTGTGTGGCATGCAGTGGCTCTCTCGGGCCGGCGGGGTGTATGATGCATTTTGTGCACATGCGAGCTGGCCAGCGGCATGCGTGTCCAACATCGTGTCCGTGTATGCATGTGTCTCGGGCATGGTCTGCGTGCTGAGTGTCGTGTGTGTGTCCAGTGTGTCGGGCATGGTGTGCGTGTGTGTCTGGTTCTCTACCACACCAGCCACGATCTTGGGCATCAACAATGGCGTGCATCTTATTCCGAAAAACTAGCATGCATTATAAAGGGAGCAACACTCCGGCATATCCCCGGGTTTCTTTTGGCCCCATAACTGTGGTACACATGAAATTAAGCATGTGGTTGCATAGGAGACACGGGACATCAATCGTTGGGCTATACAGCTGATCTTATTATTATTTAGATAAAGAGGTAGATATAGATATTAGAAAATGAAGTAACATGAGAGAGTTTTATGATTCGTAGCCCATCCTATAAAATAGCACCACATGCCGACAATAAGTGTCGACTAGCCGCCCAACATCTTGCCATGTCCTGTCCGACCTCTACACCCTCCCCTCCCACTCCGCCCCGCGAGCCTTCGGTCTCCGGCAATGTGTCGTAACCCAGTTACTCGATCCGACTAATCCTGTTTGCGTTCTGCGAAAATGAGGAGTATGATCATGGAGGTCACTTGTCATGTCCAGTTCATCTAGATTAGTTTTTCTTTAAAGTTTTAGAACATTCCTTTGTGGGGGCACAATGAAAGGTGTCACGTGCAGTTACGAGCTCATCATCACCGGATTGGTCACGTTCGGATGTGCTATGATCACCATGGCCATCGCCGGTGATGGTGAGATCGGGTGGCGTGTTGAAATTGATGACTTGGACCCGCTGGTAGTCTCGACTCATGCTTATTGGACTAAAGTTATGATAAAAATCTTTCCCCGTTGCAGCGCACGGGCATGTTTGCTAGTATCATCCAAGCACACATTAAAGGTAGCATGTGATCAAACACATGATCATCCAAGTATCTCACAAAAGAGCATAGTGTATCAAGCAAACACACAATAAAGTTCAAGCAAATAAAGCGCAAAGAGAGACAAAAAGCAACTCTCTCTCTCTCGAAGACTATGATCTATACATATTTCTCCCCCTTTGGCAACAAGTTACCAAAAAGTGAAAAATATGCATAGTGCTATGCGTCTCTCAGGCTTGGTCTTCATGAGGTGGTGTAGGGATGATTCCAATGACGAAAGCTTCTGTTGAAGTAGCTGGAACTGATGGAGCTGAAGCTGGAGCTTGTGGCACTGAAGCTGTGGCTGCTGGTGCAGATGTAGTAGCTCTTGTATCTGGAACAGGCACTGTAGCAGACCTCTGACTTCTGGGCACTCTAGTGAAGCCATCTGTAGTAGACTTGCCCTTCTTCTCCTCCACTTCCTCCTGAAGTTGCTCAACCACTGACTGAATTTCAGTTACCTTGACATCAAGATAATAGAATTTCTGCTCAATGATCCTCTCCAAACTCTCCTGCTTTTGATTCAGGGTGGCCAAGCCCTTCTTAATCCTCAAGGTGGATTGGATCAGATATCCAAGCTGATCTTGCTTGCTCATCAAGTACACCTGAGATGCCTCTTCAGATGTTGGCATCCTTGCAGCTTTCTCTGCCCTTGCCTTCTCTCTCTTCTCATGTGCTTGCACTGAGGAAGGGTCTTTCTCATCCATAAGAACAGTGTTATCCTCAAAATCTGGCCTGAGGGGTAGATGCTCTTTGTCCAACAGATATGTGCCTGTGCCCATCTTGGAGTTGATAATCACCTGAATTTGTAGAGCATACCCACATGACGTCTTCTGATCTGCAACTGTCCTCTTGATTGTCTCAACAATCAAACTCATCACTTTGAACTTTTGAGGGACATCAAATATATGTAGCAAGTTGATGGAGTGTCCTCTTATCATTATGTGATCTCCTGATTTTGGCAACAGAGTGTGCCTCAGAATAGTATTGATAGTAGGCAACCCTGACAGCAAGTGCATCACTAAGACAAACTTGTGAGTCTCTAGATCTTCATCTGGAATCTCCTTGTACATGCTAGCCATTGAGTTATGATCCTTCTTCTTCTTGGCATAGACATCCAAGTCATCTTCATGAGCTTCTGGAGCATTAATCAATCTAGCCCACTCATCAACTGTAGATTGGTACTTGTACCCTTTGACATCCATACAATTCTACCATCTAGATAGAAATGAGAAGTTGAGTAGAATTGCATGATCGGCTCATCATTCCACTTTGTGAGCTTTTGTCCAACAAACTTGTCAACTTCATAGCCCTTGAAGCTATCAAAGACACCTGGGAAGTGATCTTCAATTTCTCTTATGTAGGTCAAGTCTACCCATCTCATGTCACACACTATGGGCTTCTTGTCAAGCAATACAGTTTCATAGAAATCCTATTGTTCTTTAGTGTGAAACTTGTAATCAGAATAGTTCTCCTCCTTACAGCATATGGGTCATTCTTTCTCCAAAGTCTTAAACATGCGTCCTTTCTGAGTTTCATGTCCTCTGCAACAGGATGTGCATCATTATGGTCTAGAATCTTTGGCTTTAGCTTCTTTAGCACCCGGGCTTCAGCTTCTTCTTCTTCCACTTTAGGCACTAGGGCCTTGTTCTTCTCCTCAGCAGGTATATTCCTTGTACTCCTCTTGGGTGCACTCTTTGTGGCTGTAGCAGCAGCTTTGGGAGCAAGTTTTGGCTTAGGAGCAACCCCTGACTTAATAGCATATCCCATCAGCTTCTCAGACTTAGGAGCTGGAGCAGCATTCTCTTCCTCTTCATCTTCCTCATCAGAAGAGTGCTTCTCAAATTCTGCCATTGGATCAACTTTCTTTCACCATCTCCCTCTCTTTCTTTCCTTCTTTTTCCCTTCTATAGCAGCCTCTTTGTGTTCATATCCCAAAGTCTCTTGAGTGGAGGCTCTGGCCTTTGACATAGGAACTCTTTTTGCTGGTGCCTTTCTGTTCATGCCTAGCTTAGTTGATGCAACTGTGCCAAACTCTTTCTTCACTACTTTCTTCTTGGAAGTGGCCTCATCCTCAGCTGCAATATAGTCCTCATCCTTTGAATCAGAATTCTCTTCTTCCTTGTTCTAGTAGCTGCCTTGGGTAACTTACTAGGTGTGCTCCTGCTGCCCTCATCATAGCTGCTGGAGGGACTAGTGCCCTCACTCAACTGTTCTTGCTATTCAGACCTGTTCTAGCTGTCACTCTGGTCAGACATCTTGCAGGCAAACTGTCAGCAGACCCTATGAATAGGTTGTAGATGAGGTAGAGTAGATGAGCATCACAAAGTACAAAGGTTTTGCAAAACAAATCGAGTCAAAAACTTAGTTTTAGTTCTCTATAGAAGTGATCTCGGAGCTACCGAATTGACAAACTCGGTGATACCGAAGCAAGACTTGGAACCTAAACTAGTGATCTCGGATGGGCCAAGTCACAGTTTGGTGGCACTGAGATTGCTATGGTTTCACAGAATCCTGAACTCGGTCACACCGAGTTGCACGTTTAGGTCAGACCGAAAAGCGCATGTGCAATGGCCTAAGCCGAATCGGTGAGACCGATTTCTACATTTCGGTCGGTCCGAGATGAGTTCTGTGGAGAGCTAACCCTAAAATTTTCAAATCAATCTAGACCTAAGGATGATTTAGCTGGACAGATTGATCTCATTCGTGGCAAGAACCATGACATTCACCTTGTGCTAGGAATCAGAGTGAAAATGACAGCACAAGGGGTCGAACACATACCCTAGAACGATGAGTGTTTGCTACGACAGCAACAGCGGAGTAGAATCCGTCGACGGTGGCAGATTCCAATGGCGGGAGGTCGTTGGCGGCGAGAAGACGATCCGGAGACCCGAGGGGGCAGAGGAGGACACATGCGGGCTAAGAGGATTTGAAGTAATTTCCAAAATCTCACCCGTCGGTATTTATATCCTGACCCTGTCGGTGTGACCAAGTGGAACAACTTGGTGGCACCGATATTGCAGAACCGCAAGCGGTTACTGCAACTCGGTGTGACCGAAGTGTTCAAATCGGTTGCACCAAGATGAAAACCTAGATCAACTTAGTGAACTCGGTGTGACCGAAATGGATTTCTCGGTCAGACCGAAATGCACAAAGAGGTTTTGGAAGTTTAAGTCTATGACAAATCGGGGACTCCGAGTGCTCCTCACACATAGTGGTTTGAATCTGACTTGATCAAACTTTGTGATGTAGCATGAATAGAGTTTGAGATGAGAAAAGCATAGATAGCTAGAGAAGGTTCTTAGGCATTCTTGTCCATCCACTTGGAAAAAGAAAAAGAAGCCAAACATACAAAACAACAAGTGGATGTCCTCGAATGAGTAAAATATGCAAACGACATGCTCATACAATAAAATGGCAAATGAAATATGTGACAAAGCATGCACAACCAATACTAGAATCTATCAAGCAATTTGCGATGACTAGGTCATCTATATATGAGTATATTGACTTAGGAGTCAAATGAGAACATTTGATCATAGGTCATACTCACCATTTAAGCACAAGTGGGGTTACCACTTTTACATAAAGCATTGTTGTGTTCACATCATTAGAGTTGCTTTAGCTCAATTCTTTAGAGCAAAGCTCCCCTAGATGTGAGATCCCCCCTTAAGAGGGATGAGCTAACCTTGGGTTTTGTCGATGATGACTTATGTAAGTGTTGAAGATGTGGATGCTCAATGTTGTTGTAGATCATTTGAAGCAACCCATTGGAGTGAGTTGCACTTTCAATACCTACACGGGTTAGTCCCACAAGGAACAAACGAGGATATCCATAGACATAGAGTGATGCACACACAAGATGATGTCCATGAAAGCATTAGGTTACCTTGTCCCTTGTCTTACCAACAAGAGGGTTTGTGACTCCTTGAACTAGTGCAAGATGTGAAAGTTGATTGCAGTTGTCCTTGCCAAAATGATGTTAGTGAAGAATGTTGGCGGAGTCACCCTCAAGAACTCTCTAGTTCTTCTTCTTTGGGATCCACATCATCTTGATGGGAATCCTTGGGGTAGTAGTGGAACTTGATGTAGTCTTGGGAACCCACTTGACCAAGGCCTTGGGAGCTTCTTCAAATGCATCAATCTCCTCTTGAAGCTTGTCCTTGCCTTTTTGCTTGTGTTCTTGTGGTGGAAGATCATCTTGAGCTTGTGTCCCTTGGAAATAAATAGGATCATACTTCTCTTGTTGGGGAACAAACTTCATCTTGGGGTATTGATCTTCTTCCCACTCAACTCCATTGGCATTGAACTTTCGTTCAAAACCAACACCTTGATTCTTTCGGTGCCTTCCTTGCTTGCGTACAATTTCTTAGAATTTCTTACTCCCGACAAGACTTTTGTAGACACCCTTCTCTATAATCCCCTTCAATAAACTATTTTCTTGCTCAAGTGTAACTTGGCTAAGATAATCATTAGTGGAATCAAGAGAACTACTAGAAGCAACAACATTGGATTTAGCATGATTATTGTTACTACTAGAAGAATAATCTTTCTTACTCTTGTTGCTAGATTTTACTTGAGGCATGTAAGTAGATAAGAGTAAACGCTTGGCAATGTAAGAAGAACTTTTCTTGTGAAGATCATCATTGATTGCCTTTAAAAACTCATGCTCTTTCTCAAGGTTGAGCTTTTCAAACCGTAACTTCTCATGAGTCTTTAAAAGTTCTCGATGACCTTCCAAGGTAGTTTCATGAGCTAACTTAAGAGTGTTTAATTCTTTAGTTAGACTCTCAATTTTCTCCTTATCATTGTCATTTGTTTTATCTTGATTAGCATGATTAATTTACGTTTCCTCATATTATTCATCACTACAGTTGTAAACAAGTAAATCATCATCAACTAACAAGTCATCTTCATCACTATTGAAATCAACATACTCGAGGTGTGATACCTTTGGGCCTTTAGCCATGAAGCATCTTCCAATTCCTTCATTTGGTGAGTCAAATATGTCGTAGGAGTTGGTTGACACAAGTGCTAGACCGGCAACACCTTCATCTTGAGTATATTCGGAGTCGAAGTGATAGCTTCTCTCAGAGTGATGGTCGGAGTCGGAACCGGAAACCCATTCACCAACATGAGCTTGATGTCTTCGCTTTGTGTAGCTCTTTGATGATTTGTCCTTCCTTTCCGAATCCTTGCTTCTCCTGGAGGTTCTTCGTTCATAGTGATCATCTCTACTCCTGCTCTCTCTTGGTGGTGATTCTTCTCTTCTACTTCTCCTTTTGGGTGAGTCTTCTCTCCTTTTGTAAGGAGCCATACACTCATTGGAATAGTGTTCGGGTCTTCCGCAATTGTAGCAATTACGTTCATGACTCGAAGATCTTTTGTCATTGTAGGACCTTGACTTGGAGCTTCTTTCCTTGCTTCTATTCTTGTAGAACTTGTTGAAGTTTTTCACCATTAAGCTCAATTCCTCATTGAAGGTTTGTTTCTCACTTGATGATGTAGGAGCATCACATGAGGCTTTGTAAGCACCACTTGATTTGTTGTGAAGCTCTTCCTTATCCTTGAGTGACATCTCATGAGCAACAATTCTTCCAATGACTTCCGTTGGCTTGAGATCTTTGTAATTGGGCATCATTTGGATCAATGTGCACACGGTATCATATTTTCCATCCAAGGCTCTTAGGATCTTCTTGATGATGAATTTGTCGGTCATCTCTTCACTTCCTAAGCCGGCAATCTCATTTGTGATGAGAGCAAGCCTAGAGTACATTTCAGCGACACCTTCAGCATCCTTCATTTTGAACTTGTCAAGTTGACTTTGAAGCACATCCAATTTGGATTCCTTGACGGAGTCGGTACCTTCATGCATATCAACCAAAGTATCCCAAATTTCCTTTGCATTCTCGAGGCAGCTGATTTTGTTGAATTCTTCGGGGCACAATCCGTTGAAGAGGATATCACAAGCTTGAGCATTGTATTGCAGCATCTTCAACTCTTCCGTGGTAGCTTCATGGTTCGGTTTTCTCCCATCAAAGAATTCACCTTGCAAGCCGATACACATAATAGCCCAAACGACGGGGTTATGTCCAAGAATATGCATTTTCATCTTATGCTTCCAACTAGCAAAATTAGTACCATCAAAGTAAGGACCTCTACGGCGGTAATTTCCCTCGCTAGACGCCATACACTCCTTGGTTGTGAAACCAAGGCTATGATCACCAAAAGCAATGGAAATCAAGGCAAATGGAGACCAAAGCTCTGATACCAATTGTAGGATCAAAAGTACGTCTAGAGGGGGGTGATTAGACTACTTCACCAAATAAAATGTTAACCTTTTCCCAATTTTAGTTCTTGGCAGATTTTAACAACTTAGCACAAGTCAAGCAATCTTAACACAATTCAAGCAAGCATGCATAGAGTATATAATCAACGGAAAGTAAAGCATGCAACTTGCAAGAATGTAAAGGGAAGGGTTTGGAGAGTGCAAACGCACTAGGAGACACAGATGTTTTTGTCGTGGTTCCGATAGGTGGTGCTATCATACATCCACGTTGATGGAGACTTCAACTCACGAAGGGTAACGGCTACGCGAGTCCACGGAGGGCTCCAACCATGAATGGTCCACGAAGAAGCAACCTTGTCTATCCCACCATGGACATCGCCCATGAAGGACTTGCCTCACTAGGGTAGATCTTCACAAAGTAGGCGATCTCCTTGCCCTTAAAAACTCCTTGGTTCAACTCCACAATCTTGTCGGAGGCTCCCAAGTGACACCTAACCAATCTAGGAGACACCACTCTCCAAAAGGTAATAGATGGTGTGTTGATGATGAACTCCTTGCTCTTGTGCTTCAAATGACAGTCTCCCCAACACTCAACTCACTCTCATAGGATTGGATTTGGTGGAAAGCTTATTTGAGTGGAAATCAACTTGGGGAAGGCTAGAGATCAAGATTCATATGGTAGGAATGGAATATCTTGGTCTCAACACATGAGTAGGTGGCTCTCTCTCAAAAAATGGATAGTGGAAGTGTAGGCATAATCTGATGGCTGTCCTCACAAATGAGGAGAGGGTGGAGGGGTATATATAGGCTCCACACAAAATCTAACCGTTACACACATTACACCAAACTCGGTTGGACCGGATCAGAAATCTCGGTCAAACCGATTCAGTTCATATGTGACCGTTAGACAATTTTGGTGGGACTGACATGTCATCTCGGTGGGACCGATATCATTATTAGGGCATAACGTAATCTCAGTTGGACCGATTACACAAACTCGGTTGGACCGACTTTGGTAATAAGCTAACCAGAGAGTTGGTCAGGCAAACTCGATAGGACCGATTCACTCGTCTTGGTGGGACCGAAGCGTTACGAAAAGGAAATAGAGAGTTTGAATTGCAGACTCGGTGGGACCGATCAGTCATCTTGGTTGGGCCGAAATGTTACGAAGGGAAACAAAGAGTTTGCAACCCCATCTCGATGAGACCGAGATCCCTATCGGTGAGACCAAAAAGACTAGGGTTTCTAGAAGTGGCTATGTCAAATGAACTCGGTGGCGTCGGATGGATCAAATCGGTGGGGCCGAGTTTGAGTGTTGGTTTTGGACATATGTGGATATGAGAAAGTGGTTGAGGGCTTTGGAGCATATCACTAAGCTTTTTGAGCAAGCAAGCCATTAAGAAACACCTCATCCCCTTTTAATAGTATTGGCTTTCCTATAGACTCAATGTGATCTTGGATCACTAAAATAGAGAATGTAGAGTCATGGAATTTAGAGCTTGAGCCAATCTTTTATCCTTAGCATTTTGAGGGGTCCACAATCCTTATCCATGCCATGCCAATCATTGAACTCTCCTGAAATATTTATCTTGAAATGGCATTAGTTCAATGAGCTATATGTTGTAAATCATTACCAAAACCACCCAGGGATAATTGCATTTTCAGCCGGCGGGCGGTGAGTCCAGGGAGGACGGAGAAGGAGGGCGATACCGAGTCTAGCAAGGAGTAGGAGGTAATGGCGGCGGAGAGGGAGGAGGGGTAGGCGACGGCGGCTGGCGGGGGCAATGGCGGCCTGCGGGGGAGGACTG
>NC_041383.1:164878889-164881161 GCF_002162155.2 Triticum dicoccoides
TGAGGGTGAGATCGAGTGAGTGTGAGTGTGACTGGATCGGATATAGAAGAGCGTGGGTGGTGGGAGATAGCTGGTTTTAGCAGTAGCGCGCTATAGGTAAAGGCGCTACTGCTAAACTACCTAGTAGTAGCTCGCTTCGAATTAATGCGCTGCTGCTAGAACTAGCTTCGCAGCGGGGTCGTGGGAATTATAGCAGTAGCACGGCTTAGAGGAGGCACGCTACCGCTATATTTATTTCAGCGGCAAGTACTACATGAGCGCGCTACTGCTAGTATGCTACATTGTAGGAGCGCCTTATTTTAAAACATGCTGCTGGTAAGATCTTGTGTATAAGCTTTTTCCTAGTAGTGCTTTCAAGAACCGATACCAGTTGACAAGAAAACCAAGTAAAGAAAAGATACCTGATGAATAAATCCTTACTTGGAGGATATCCATAACAGATACATCAAGGAATGAGATATCCATTGATACACACTGAATTAAAGATGTCAAAATCCCAAAGAGAGGATGGTTGCAAACAAACCAAGCTCTCAACAAAGTTTCATGATGGCACAAAGTACCAAAAAGAAAACGGCTTGCCTTCCACCAACACACACTTGATAAGGATCACAAGATGAGTGTTTTATAGAAAATAGGATAGCTCCCCAAGACTAGTGCATTGTAGATAATTTGCATTTGAATACAAAATGCACAAGGTGGGATAACCACTTTCACTATATCTAGAAAACACTAGACAAGGTCAAGAAATTAACAAGATCTACAAGTGATATGGAAGACAAAGGGAGTTGACACAAACCTTGGCAAGAGATAAGGCGAATAAAAGCAAAGGCCAATGTAGAGATGATCAATTATTTCTACCACACATAAGTGAGTACCAATTGTCATAAGACAAGAAGTATTTCGAAATAATTCCCGCTGGTAGATAGCAACAATATCCATCATCATCTTCACACCACGCACAAGAAAATTGCAACTTGTAGAGCTAACAAGCCACCTAGGAATAAGATAATTTACAATATCAATTCTAGGTGACAATATCTCAAATGTACACATTTTCTAGGCTTGTAATATGCACATAACATATTACTCCCCCATAATGTGATACCAATAAAAACTTAACAAGAGGCAGTAAGAGGATCCAACAAGATATAATTAATGGAATATTTAGAATTTGAATTTCTTATGAGAAGACATACCACATAGCGACTAGATGATCTTGTAAATCAATACTAGATGGTATTCCTCACGTACACACATTTATAGGATTGTGAGGTGCACAAAGCACATCACTCCCCCACAACAGGATATTCCATTAATCTCTTACAAGAGCCAACTAAGATACAAACAAGATGCACAAAGGCTCAACACACAACTCACATATACATGAAGTGCAAAACAACATACACATACTTGATTACTCAAGATAAGCAAATTGGAAGCACACATATACAAACATAATGCAATGTAGAAAACCAAAACATGCAAAGGGGCAAGTAACTTTCAATGTAAACAATTTAAGTACAAGTTACCGCAAGGAGGTACATTGGATATGAGATAGAAATTTGATACTCCGAATGACTTTGCTTGAGGCAATATGAATGATGAAGACCCCTTTATTCTTCATAATGTAGCCAAGTCTCCAATGCCCTCAACAACAACTAAGAGATTAGCTTGAGGCAATATCAAGTTTGAGCTTGTTGGTCCCCAACCAAGTTGGGTCCTAAGAGATTAGTCACAATAGGCTTGGCTAGCTACCCAAATGGTTCTTTTCTTGACACCACTTTGAGTACCAACAACTTTGGAAAACACATTGCCAACCTTATCCTTCCCTAGAGAATAGATATCATCAATAATAATTGGGTTGGATAAGTTACCACTAGTGCATGAAGAAGAGAGGTGACCTTGCTCACGACATAGGTAGCAACGTCTACTCTTCACTTTCTTCTCATTTGATTTCTCAACATGAGAAGTGATACGTCCATTTTGCATCATGCTTTTATATCAATATTTATTGCATTATGGGCTGTTATTACACATTATGTCACAATACTTATGGCTATTCTCTCTTATTTTACAAGGTTTATCATGAAGAGGGGGAATGCCGACAGCTGGGATTCTGGCTGGAAAAGGAGCAAATATTGGAAACCTATTCTGCACAGCTCCAAAATTCCCGCAACTCCATGAAAGTTATTTTTGGATTCAATAATAATTATTGGGCATAGAAAGTACCGGAGGTGGCCCACACCCTGGCCAGGAGGGTGGGGTGTGTGTG
>NC_041383.1:164881520-164894581 GCF_002162155.2 Triticum dicoccoides
GGACGACGCATGGTCATCCACCGCGCTCGGTGAACAGAGAACGAAGAAGACAGAGGGGAGGACTTGGGCTAGGTCGGTTCAGTGGGCTAACCTAGCAACTGTTCATACTGGGCTAAAGTGCATAGTAGTTCGGTTCTTTCTGCATTTACTAATTTCTGTTTTATATTTTCCCTATGGTTTTCTTTTTTTTTGCTATCAAAACAACTTTTTCAAATGTGCCAGTTAGCACATAATCACTAGGCAATATTTTAAAGCAACTCAGAAAGTTACAATTTATTTTGAAAAGGTTGGATATCTATTTAAATTGAAACGGTAAATTTAATTGTTGCTAACTCAGTTTTAAATAGATAGGGGCATTTTATTAATTCAAAAGATGTTGGGTAATTCATGACAAATAGTTAAGGACTTATTTCAAACCAGCCTACATTTTTGTCTTATTATTTGAAAATTTAATAAATTGACTTGCATTTGATTTTGAATTCGAGTTTGTTTGGATCAAGGTGAGGCTTAGAAAATTAATCGTGATGACATGGCACAATTAAGGTGTGGTTAGTGTAGCTTAATTATCCGGGCGTCACAATTCTTCTCCACTACAAGAAATCTCGTCCCGAGATTTAAGTAGAGTTAAAGGGAAGGAATTGGTTATGAAATTCTAACGAGTCTTCTCGCTCTTGGTTGCCCTTCCCGAAGTAGTTAATCCTTTTCATTGATGTCTTTATTTCTCTGCTTCAGGTCATCATAATGAAGTCGGCAACCTTTTTTTTTAGGAACTCCATCGTACTTACGAAAGAATAAAGGGTGGGTATTCCGAGAGAACGAACCGCTGCAAGGTTGACTATCTGGTTAATAACATCGGGGAAGGTGGCGGAAAGTAACTCTCGGATTGAAACTTAAGAGATTATCGAGGGCAAAGTAAGGAGGTATCATGGGAAGTTTCGGGCGGGTAGGCAATCGTTCGATGCGTGAAAGAGGGCGTGAAAGGGGTTCAAAGCAACGGGAATAAATATTGTGTCTGATAACAGAATTGATGATCTCTCGGAAGGTGGCTCGTGAATTACATACGAGGCCATGCGCGAGGAACAACCTTGGGAACATGGGGTGTACAAGAGAGTCAGGTTTCGATCCTGTGGAACTGTGGGTTATGGGTCCACCATGTGGGTTTAAAGTAGGAAAGGCGCTGACATCTTGCACGATTATGATAGCAAGACATGGCAGGGAATAGCCTGTCGGTTATGTCGGCAACAATGTCGGTACCAAGGGCGAGGGACGAAGAGAACCATTTTTCCTCCTCGTTGAACGAGGCGGACCAATAGGCAAAGTTCTCATCCATCGGTGGTTACCGGAATGCCATCAACAATAGAAACATGGTCTTACTGACAGAGTTGTACACCGAGGTGTTTACATAAGCAGTGAATTAATACTGCTTAGATCATATAGATCACAACAAGATTAAACAAAACAATACAAATGAAAAGATGATCATCAGATTAAACAGAACAATGGAAAGGAAAATGTGTTTAAACACATGTTTCAGGGGTATATCATTCCCAAGGACAAGTAGAGCATGATATCCATGACAGGATAGAAAGTAGATAACCTTTTAGGTAAGGGGAGAGGGATTTCATGACATTACCCAAACAACGGTGTTTGGGGTAATTAATAAGGAAATTTTAGCATTGTGCTTCAAATGTTCTTATTGAAAATCAGATTACCACAGACATGCTTCGAGATAGCATTGACATGGTCTTCAAGCAAAGTTCAGACTTTGGATACAGGAAGGATCCATCAGGAACAACTCATAGAATAAGTCTTATAATTTCCTCATGGAAGAATGGTTAACCTTGCCAAAATTGAACTATAACAATAGGTCCTTCGGCCAGGTGTGCTAGGCATGACATCACCTTACCGGGTCATATAAAGGCCAATGTTATATCTCTTGGAAATAAGTTCAAACCATCATATCTGACGCGAGATTTGGATCTGATTGGTGTCAGGATACCTCAGACTCATGACGCCTAAGAAGGAAGGGTGCAACTCAATTTGACGTGATGGAGTTGCAAGATTCTCCGGAAATAAACTATGGAAGCAAGTTCTGAATCATGAGTTCATCATTAAACCAAGGAGAGGGTGAGGAGGTGGCAGGATGAACTCAACGACAATTCATTGGGATTTCCAAGAGATGGATTTCCATAATTTCATGAACAAGGAGATAACATATGTCAGATCAATGATATAATGATGTATGCTCAAGGAAAAACATCCACAATTAAACATTGATCGAAAGTGTACCTAGAAGTATTGACTAAGTAGCACGATCAATGTTAGAATGGTGATTTGATAACCAAAAGACTTAAGAATGAAACTATCAGCCATTCACTTCAAAGCAATAGGGTTGCTAGAAGTTTTGAATTCACAAATCATAGTTCATTTTTCGGCATTCCGGTTATAAATAACACGGGGACCAAGAAGGAATGGTGATGGTGAGAAGCATCACTTGTATCAGGAATTCTCAAGAGGTGGTAAAATTCTCACGACATTCTTGACATAAAGGATGGCAATACTCCAAGGTAAAGGAGAACAAATGTTGGATAGCAAGGTATAACACAAAACACGAACAAGTTTGTGTTGGGGGAAGGTAAGAATGTTGTCGATGATTACACAAATCATCGAGGAGCAAGGATGGTATTTCCCATCATGAATTCGATTGATATCTTGGAAGAGCTCGGAATGCTGATGATGATCACGACACATTTGTCAAGAGATTCCATGAAGATGTAATCGATCGGCAATGACATCAAGTCAAAGGAATGATGAAGCGAAAGGTTATTGGATCCACGGATACGACACAAACTCGAAATCAAGCTTGCTATTCAAGGCGAAATGCTATGACGAGTAAGGTCGACATAAGTTGAGCTCATCATCGAAAATTGTGCTCCAGGAATAAAGAGCAGGTAGCACAGTTAAAATTTAGCACGATAATGATATAGCCGACCAGGCTAGGAATGACTTGAAGGATTAATAAACTCATAAGCAACGGAAATTACTTAGAGTTATTGATTCAGAGTGCGGAACCGATTCACTTATCGGTGTTTTGGGTTGACAAACAACCCAGTACCCATGAAGTGACAACGATAGGGAAATGTAGTACTTCTTCAAAAATTCATAAGATGTAGAGCAATGGCATGATATCCTCGAGATACCAGGGGTAATACTCGAAGGTAGATCATAATAGAGGTCAGGCAGACACATTGATCTGTAGAAGACAAATGTTTTAACTTGTCCAAGAAATGGGATCAAAGAAGAACAATCATGGTCGGAACCACGGTTGCAAAGGATCAATTCACAGATACCATATGTTAGTTATCAAGGAAATAGTTATTATTACAAGAAGCTTCCATGATAGGATATACATCGCGTCCATGGGCATGAACACAAAGTTCAAGGTCGACTCCCACTTCCTCAAGGCATAATCTTCATTCACCTCTCGTATTTTGAAAATGCATTTGTTGTTGAAAGTTTTACCTGGTGCAATACCAGATAAGTATGACCCATGAAATCTTTCGGGTTCACACCGATGAGGGAAGGCGTTGGTTCAATCCCATCGGGGCTTCTTACAAACATATACCATAAGCTTCAAGAGTAAATATCACCAGCTCGAAAGTAGAGCATGGTTGACAAAAGGAGAGGATACAATTTACCAAAGGCATTATGTATCAGAGAAAGAACTCACAAGGTGATTAATTATGAAGGACACTGTTGGATATAATAATCCAACAGTGGATATGGCGATCCACAGTGGAGCTGATGTGAGTATCGATACCCAATCAGAGGAAGAAAGAATGCAAACGCATCGGTTTATAGAACATCTGAATAATTCAACTTTTAAATAGCAAAGGAATTATGATTTTCAAATCAAGGGATTAGGAGAAAACGCTCGGATCAAGGATGGATAAGTTGAATAGACTTAGGGGTACAGTCGATGGCAATCTGATTGGCCGAGAACCAGCTCATGTTTGAAAGTAGCCGGAAATATAATTTATAAGGATCAACTGATGATTGCGTGCATTCGCACACATATAGAATCAATGGACACAAAATGATAGTGACAAAGGATGCCAATAAGATTACTAGACTTATGGGATTAACCATAATGAAAGCAAGCAAGAATTTCAAGAGCAAATGGCTGCAGAAGATTTTCGGAAGATTGAATGGTATTTTCAAGACTATTGTGAAACACATGATCAACTGGGGATGAACGAATGCTCGATAAGTGAGAGGAATTATCCGTAGGGGTATTCATGTGGTACAGAACTGCAAGGCAGTGAGCTCAAAAGATTCTTAAAAGTCGAAGAACAATTCGATGCATCTTGTTATAACAAGAGCAACTAGGGATGAATGTAAGAAATGGCAAGGGTAATAAGTTATCCATAAGGATTTATCGGTGGTAGGGAATTGCAAAAGAAGTGGACAGAAAGTCTCGAGAGAACTTCGGAGAGTATCTTCGGAATCTTCTGGTGCAGCAAGCGATCAACTGGAGTGAGGGGCTCTCCGGGAGAAAGTATTTTCGAGAACCTAAAATTAGTCTTTTTAGCAAAATCATTTAACCCGAATAGAGGAGACATTAGAGTCCCAGAGTATAGGTCGAGGAATAAAAGATCCTAATACCACCCAATTGGCGACGTGGGCCCATGGGCCGCACAGCCAAGTTAGTAAAACAATTTTCATCGACTAGACTCAACTTTGACCAAGGAGTTGGAAAGGGGGATTCCTACAGGCAGTCAGCTCTGATACCAACTTGTGACGCCCCCGATTCAATCATACACTAATCATGCACGCAAACGTGTACGATCAAGATCAGGGACTCACGGGAAGATATCACAACACAACTCTAAAATATAAATAAGTCATACAAGCATCATAATACAAGCCAGGGGCCTCGAGGGCTCGAATACAAGTGCTCGATCATAGACGAGTCAGCGGAAGCAACAATATCCGAGTACAGACATAAGTTAAACAAGTTTGCCTTAAGAAGGCTAGCACAAACTGGGATACAGATCGAAAGAGGCGCATGCCTCCTGCCTGGGATCCTCCTAAACTACTCCTGGTCGTCATCAGCGGGCTGCACGTAGTAGTAGGCACCTCCGGTGTAGTAGGAGTCGTCGTCGACGGTGGCGTCTGGCTCCTGGACTCCAGCATCTGGTTGCGACAACCAGAAAGAAAGGAAAGGGGGAAAAAGGGGGGAGAAAGCAGCCGTGAGTACTCATCCAAAGTACTCGCAAGCAAGGAACTACACTACATATGCATGGGTATATGTGTAAGGAGGCCATATCAGTGGACTGAACTGCAGAATGCCAGAATAAGAGGGGGATATCTAGTCCTATGAAGACTATGCTTCTGGCAGCTTCCGTCTTGCAACATGTAAAAGAGAGTAGATTGAAGTCCTCCAAGTAGCATCTCCAGTAGCATCGCATAGCATAATCCTACCCGGCGATCCTCCCCTCGTCGCCCTGTGGAAAAGCGATCACCGGGTTGCCTGTGGAACTTGGAAGGGTGTGTTTTATTAAGTATCCGGTCCTAGTTGTCATAAGGTCAAGGTACAACTCCAATCGTCCTGTTACCGAAGATCACGGCTATTCGAATAGATTAACTTCCCTGCAGGGGTGCACCACATAACCCAACACGCTTGATCCCATTTGGCCGGACACACTTTCCTGGGTCATGCCCGGCCGCGGAAGATCAACACGTCGCAGCCCCACCTATGCACAACAAAGAGGCCAGCACGCCGGTCTAAACCTAAGCGCACAGGGGTCTGGGCCCATCGCCCTTAGCACACCTGTACGTTGCGAGGGCGGCCGAAAGCAGAACTAGCCCCCTTAATAGAAGAGCAGGCTTACGTTCCAATCCGGCGCGCGCCGCTCAGTCGCTGGCGTCACGAAGGCTTCGGCTGATACCACGACGCCGGGATACCCATAACTACTCCCGCGTAGATGGTTAGTGCGTATAGACCAAATGGCCAGACTCAGATCAAATACCAAGATCTCGTTAAGCGTGTTAAGTATCCCCGAACACCGACCAGGGCCAGGCCCACCTCTCTCTTAGGTGGTCTCAACCTGCCCTGTCGCTCCGCCACAAAGTAACAGTCGGGGGCCGTCGGGAACCCAGGCCCATCTCTACCGGGATGGAGCCACCCGTCCTTTCAGCCCCCATCTCCGAACAGTACCACAGGTAATGTAATAGTGTAAAGTATATAGTATATGCCCGTGATCACCTCCCGAAGTGATCACAACCCAGTAGTATAGCATGGCAGACGGACAAGAATGTAGGGCCACTGATGGAACACTAGCATCCTATACTAAGCAGTAGGATAGCAGGTAAAGGTAACAACAGTAGTAGCAAGGACAGGCTATGCAGCAGTATAGGATTAACTGAAAGCAGTAACATGCTACACTACTCTAATGCAAGCAGCATAGAGAAGAGTAGGCGATATCTGGTGATCAAAGGGGGGGCTTGCCTGGTTGCTCTGGCAAGAAGGACGGGTCGTCAACACCGTAGTCGAACTGGGGGTCACCGGCAGCCATCGGGGTCTACCGGAAAGAAGTAACGGAGGGGGAACACAATAAATAACAGAGCAATCAAAGCATCACAAAGCGTAACATGGAAATACGCGGTGCTAGAGGTGACCTAACGCAGTAGGAGGTGTTACCGGCGAAGGGGGAAAACATCTGGGAATGTATCCCCGGTGTTTCGCGATTTCGGACAGATGAACCGGAGGGGGAAAGTTGCGTGTTTGCTATGCTAGGGATGTGTGGCAGACGAACAGGCTGCGTATTCGGATTCGTCTCGTCGTTCTGAGCAACTTTCATGTACAAAGTTTTTTCATCCGAGTTACGGTTAATTTTATATGAATTTTCTAAGTTTAAATGATTTCTAGAATTTATTTAACTTGAATTATAAATGGTGAAATACTTTGCCACCTAGCACTATTCTAGCCACAATGTATGACAGCGGGGCCAGTGGGGCTGGGTTGAACCAGTCAACATTTGACTGGTCAACACATGAATAGTAGAAGTGGATCCCACATGTCATAGGCTATAGCTAAATAAATAAATAAATACTCCACATGTCATCAGCTAGTAGCTAACCTAAATACTAATTAACCCTAAACTAATTGAACATGGGGCCGGCCTCACAAACACAGAACACACACGCACACACACAACTAGGGGTTGGTTATGTTCTTTGTTAACAGAAGATAGCCTTTTGTGATTTTCATACGATTTAATCCATTCATCGAAAGGATTTGGTCCAATGGGATAAAATGAAGTTTGTCAATTATACTTTCTACTAATAATTTTTCTTGGCCTATTAGTATTTGTTTACCCGCTGATTAGAGGCTGTCAAGGGGGTTAGTCAGCGTAATATTCGCAAAGCTAGCCATAGATACAGTAGCATTCAGCAGCAGCAGTACGTTCAGAGCAGCAGCAGTCATCGGCATGGCGCGGAGGCGGCCAGGCAACGCCGCGCACGGCCGGATGCGGCCCGGGCTGCGTTGCCGGATCTAGCAGCAGGCGCGCGCAGGACTAGCAGGGGCGGCGGCAGCGTCGGCAGCTACGGCGAGCGCGCGTGCAGGAAGCTCGAGCAGCGCGGGCGAGCATGGCCAGGCGGATGGGAGAGGCTGGCAGGTGCGGGTGACAGGGCAGCGCGGGCAGGGGAGCCCGGGGGCATGGCCGGTGTGAGCGAACGAGGTCAGGGGGCAGGGGACGGCGGACGCGCGGCCAGGGAGCAGCAGTGCAGCAGTGAGAAGGCAGTAGCAGAGGCGGCTCAAACACGCGCGTATGCGGGAGCTCGGAAGAATTCGTGGACGGAGGCTACGCAAACGAATCGAGGCGGAAAGAATGGGGATTCGGGGAAGGAGCTCACAACGAGCTCGTGGTGTGGTCGAGGAAGCTGCAGGGAGTCGAGGTGGACCGGAGGAGCGACGCGGCGGCGACGAACGGGGTCGGGTCCCGCGGACAAAGGCGGCTCGATCCAGTCGATGTAGGTGCTCCGAGCTCGAACGCGTCCCCGTACTCGAAGAGGACGATGGCGGCGGTCCTCCTGGGCGCCTTGGCTGGCCGTGGGGAGGTCGGTGGCCACGGCGATGAGGGCAACGCAGCGGCGAGGCATCGGGGGGCTTTGGGTTCGAGCGGAGGAGCGAATGGAAGGGGAAAAAGGAGATAGGGTTCGATCTAGGGGGCTCGGGGTCGTTCTTATCCGCCGCTGGGAGACGACGGGGAGGCGCGGGATGGCCGCCCCATGGCTAATCTGTCCATGGACGACGCATGGTCATCCACCGCGCTCGGTGAACAGAGAACGAAGAAGACAGAGGGGAGGACTTGGGCTAGGTCGGTTCAGTGGGCTAACCTAGCAACTGTTCATACTGGGCTAAAGTGCATAGTAGTTCGGTTCTTTCTGCATTTACTAATTTCTGTTTTATATTTTCCCTATGGTTTTCTTTTTTTTTTTTGCTATCAAAACAACTTTTTCAAATGTGCCAGTTAGCACATAATCACTAGGCAATATTTTAAAGAAACTCAGAAAGTTACAATTTATTTTGAAAAGGTTGGATATCTATTTAAATTGAAACGGTAAATTTAATTGTTGCTAACTCAGTTTTAAATAGATAGGGGCATTTTATTAATTCAAAAGACGTTGGGTAATTCATGACAAATAGTTAAGGATTTATTTCAAACCAACCTACATTTTTGTTTTATTATTTGAAAATTTAATAAATTGACTTGCATTTGATTTTGAATTCGAGTTTGTTTGGATCAAGGTGAGGCTTAGAAAATTAATCGTGATGACATGGCACAATTAAGGTGTGGTTACTGTAGCTTAATTATTCGGGCGTCACAATACCGATGCTTTTCGTGGATTTAGCGCTAAATATGGACTTGACTATGAGATAGTAGCTTCTTTCTGTAAATCTTTTGCTGCTCACGTTGATCTCCCTAAGTTGAAGTGGTTTAAATATAATCCTCCCTTTGAAGTTAAAGTAGTTGCACCTATTACAGTTGAAGAAAAGACTATCACTTATAATGATCCTATTTTTCCTACTACTTATGTTGAGAAACCACTGAGGGAGTCCCGGATTAGGGGGTGTCCGAATAGCCGAACTATCACCTTTGGCCGGACTCCCGGACTATGAAAATACAAGATTGAAGACTTCGTCCCGTGTCCGGATAGGACTTTCCTTGGCGTGGAAGGCAAGCTTGGCGATACGGTATGTAGATCTCCTACCATTGTAACCGACTCTATGTAACCCTAACCCTCTTCGGTGTCTATATAAACCGGAGGGTTTTAGTCCGTAGGACGAACAACAATCATACCATAGGCTAGCTTCTAGGGTTTAGCCTCTCTGATCTCGTGGTAGATCTACTCTTGTACTACCCATATCATCAATATTAATCAAGGAGGAGTAGGGTTTTACCTCCATCGAGAGGGCCCGAACTTGGGTAAAACATCGTGTCCCTTGTCTCCTGTTACCATCCGCCTAGACGCACAGTTCGGTACCCCCTACCCGAGATCCGCCGGTTTTGACACCCACAACCACCTTTTCCTGTTAGAATGAAAGATCATGCTAAAGCTTCAACTGTTGTTCGTAAGAGTAATACTAGAACCTCCTGAGAAAATTAAAGTTGAACCTAGTATTTCTATGGTTAAAGATCGCTTGGATGATAATATAGATGGGCATGTTATTTATTTCTGTGAACAAGCTGCTAATATTGCTAGACTCGATACTAAGATACATAGACCCGTCGTAGGCATGCCTGTTATTTCTGTTAAAATAGGAGATCATTGTTATCAGGGCTTATGTGATATGGGTGCTAGTGCTAGTGCAATACCTTTATCCTTATATGAAGAAATTATGCATGATATTGCACCCACTGAGTTAGAAGATATTGTTGTTACAATTAAGCTTGCGAATAGAGATACTATTTCACCATTTGGGATTGTTAGAGATGTTGAAGTCTTGTGTGGGAAAGTTAAATACCCTGCTGATTTCCTTGCTCTGACTTCCCCACAAGATGACTTTTGTCCCATTATATTTGGTAGACCCTTCTTGAATACTATTAATGCTAAGATAGATTGCGAAAAGGATGTTGTCACGATTGGCTTGGAAGATATGACTCATGAGTTTAATTTTGCTAAATTTCATAGACATCCCCGTGATAAAGATTTGTCTAGTAAGGATGAAATTATTGGTCTTGCTTCTATTGCCGTGCCTCCTACTGATCCATTAGAACAATATTTGCTAGACCATGAAAGTGATATGTTTATGAATGAAAGAAGGGAAATAGATAAAGTATTCCTTCAACAGTGTCCTATTTTGAAACACAATTTGCCTGTTGAAATCCTAGGGCACTACTAGGGAAAAACCTAGCAGCAGCGCGGGTTTTAGGCCTATCAGCAGCGCGGGCAGGAGCGCTACTGATACGACGCTACACCTAAATCTTAGCAGTAGTGTGCCTGAACCCACGCTACTGCTAAATTGACTTAGTAGTAGCGCTTCTCCAGAGGAGCGCTACTGGTAATTAGTAGTAGCGCTTCTCCTTGCCCGCGCTACTACTATTATTTAGTATTTTATTTCTTTTTTATTTCATGTTGTATTCATACACCTTTACACAAGTTTTCATACAACAAGAATTTAGATTGTTTTTACATCATAATGAGTTATTACATCACAGGGTGAAAGAACCGTGGACTAGTTTCAAGTGGATGTCCATCCACTTGAAACTAATCCGCGGTTCTTTCACCCAATGATATAATAATATTATCATCATCATCATATCATTAACAACTTATCATCATAATACATCATTGTCATATAACACCTCCTCAAGATCATCGTTTTCATCAATGAAATCACATAGCAAATTGGTCACTAGTCGTAATCACAAGTACTCCTCATTATCAACTCTAACACATTACCACATAATAAACATATTGTACCTCATAGGACCTACTACATTCTCTTAGAACCTACTACATTTTCTAAGGTAAAATAGCAAAAAACAAGATAGCCCCTGAATCTCCATTTTGGAGAATGGAGATTATCCTGTCTCCAATTCTTGCGTTTCGCTGAATCATACTTCCAGGAACCTCCTTGCGAATGTCCACACATTTTTTCCATTCTTTCATGAGCATGTGTTCACCGGTTTTAGAAATCTGATATGCACAGGTGAGCTCCCTAGATTTACCAGGCAGTATGTTCAGAACTGTAAGGCGACCATTCAGATACATCAGATGAGGCACACAATCCATCGGGAGTTTCTGTTAAAAACATAGTAATAACTTCGTAGTTAGCAATGATGTACTAGTTTTAGAAGTATGCAAAAGATGCACGGATGTCGTAGTAGTAAAAATCTTACCAGGGTATCTCCAGAGAAGTTACTGTGGTTCAACACATGCACTAGTGGCACGTATTCACCATAATTTGGAGGAGTTCGATAATAGTTATTGTAATCCTCAAGAAGAGTACAAAATGCGATCAGATGATTTTTCTCCTTATAAGTTAATTCAGAGCCATCGGTGTAGTGGGTTTTGTCTACCATCTTCCGCACAGTCTTTGAAGAATCAAAATAAGCTGTCAATGGAAATAAGCTGTCAACTATTTTGATATAAACAATATAAATTAGTTAATAACTATGTTTGAGAAACTCACATAGCGGTACAATCGGAAGCGTATCAACAAGGACACAAATGTCCATATTGTCTTGCTCGATGTCAGGATCACCAAGATCCATTGTGACAATCATACCCTCATAAAAACCATACATTTTGCAAAGTGCTTGCCAATTTTGGCAACCAAAATGGGTTACGCTCTGAGCATCGCACATATTTACTTCAAAATCCATATCATGATGGGTCCTTAGGTGTATTTTCTTTGTTTCAAAATTTTCATGGTCTTCAAAACCCATCCTCTCCAAGACATAGCGTCTTGCATGGCATGGGATAAGCTAGTCGAATTGTAAAATATGAAAATTAGACGTTGAAATAGTTGAAGTCATGATTAATTACGAAAAAAACACTTGTCGTTGTTGCGTACCGTTTCAACATCGAAGGTATCCTCGAGCTTAATGCTAAAGCGCCGATCGTCATCCAGCTCAACGAACCTGTCGCACATACCTCGATCGTCATGGCACCAAGTGCACTCCCCTGGGAGACTGTCGTCGTCCGAGTACGACATTTCCTACGTTCATAATTCAAAGATTAAACTTGTACATATTCTAGCACAAGTCATGCCAGAATTCACGGAAAAATCCGGCATGACCTTTGCTAAAAAAGGACATATCGAGCGCCTAAAATTTGCCAGAACGGAAATTAATCAACACTCCGGCAAAACATAGGCCACTCGGAGGTGTAACCTGAACATGTCCGGCCACTTGGGCAACCACATATCCTATATGAGCAACACAAGATATACATGGAGATTTGGCAGGTCTCACCTCGGGGTCGGAGGGGGTCGGTGACGGGGACGACGGCGGGGATGATGGAGGGGCTCCTTGATTTCTGCAAAAGCAAAAACCCTATAAGTTATCACTAATACATCCTGAATAATTGCTTAAACTAAAAAAAACAAATATGACATGTTCAACTAGTTCTATTAATTCAACTAGTTCTTACTAAATATAAACTTACTATAAATAGAAAAAAAACTTGCTCTTTCTAAAAATAAAGCAGTTCAACTAGTTATATTAATTTACTTACTAAACTAGTTCAACTAAAACTAAACTAGTTCAACTAGTTTATTAATTTACTTACTAAAAATACATTAGTTCTATTAATTCAACTAGTTCAACTAGTTTATTAATTTACTTACTAAACTAGTTCAACTAAAACTAAACTAGTTCAACTAAATCTAAACTAGTTCAACTAAAACTAAACTAGTTGAACTAAAACTAAACTAGTTCAACTACTAAAAATCATTATCTATGAACCCTAAATTAACATCTACTACTACTAAAAAACATCTAGTACTAACTAACTAAGCAAAGAGAAAGGGGGTGGAGAGGGGCGGG
>NC_041383.1:164894869-164905618 GCF_002162155.2 Triticum dicoccoides
GGAGAGGTAGGGGCGGCGAGGGCGGGCTCGAGATCGGGAGGCGGTGGTGCTGGGCGGGCTCGGGCGGCGGCGGTGAGGTCGAGGGCGGCGGCGGTGAGGTCGAGAGCGGCGGCGGGCGACGGCGCTGAGGTTGAGGGCGGGCGGCGGCGGTGAGGGCAGGCTCGTGCAGCGGTGATAGATGAGTAGGGGAAGGGGGGGATGGAGGACTTAGACAAATTTTGAGTCGGGGCGGGTGGTTAATTCAGAAGTAGCAGTAGCACGTTCCAGAAAGCGCGCTACTGCTACGTTAGCTACATCACATTCTGGTATACACGCTACTGCTACTCCTTTCTCTTTATTCCCTTTTTCATTTATTTTTCTTCACATTTTATTTTTTTCCTTTCACCTTATTCTATTTCTTTCATTTTCAATTACCTTTCTATTTTCTTTCCATTTAATTTTATATCCTTTAGCAGTAGCGTGTTTAGCAGAAAACACGCTGCTACAAAGTAAGTAGCTGTAGCACGGTTCTATATGGATCGCTACTACTATGTGTAGCCTACCGGCTAAGCCGTGGGAGTTATAGTGGTAGCGCTTGTATCCGGACATGCGCTACTGCTAACTTTTGAGCTATAGCGCGCTTTGCGTGAACGCGCTACTACAAATTAGCAGTAGCGCCCTATTTTAACCGGCGCTACTGCTATACCACTATGTATAGGCTTTTCCCTAGTAGTGGGGGATCCTTCTCCACCCAAGGGTGATCCCGTGTTTGAGCTAAAACCATTACCTGATAATCTTAAATATGCTTATCTTGATGAAAAGAAGATATATCTTGTTATTATTAGTGCTAACCATTCAGAGCAGGAAGAGGAAAGATTATTGAAAACTCTGAAGAAGCACCGTGCTGCTATTGGATATACTCTGGATGATCTTAAGGGCATTAGTCCCACTCCATGCCAACATAAAATTAAATTGGACGAAGGTTCCAAACAAGTTAGAGATCATCAACAACGATTAAATCCTAAGATGAAAGAAGTGGTAAGAAAGGAGATACTAAAGCTCCTTGACGCAGGTATAATTTATCCCGTTGCTGATAGTGAATGGGTAAGCCCTGTCCATTGTGTCCCTAAAAAGGGAGGTATTACTGTTGTTCCTAATGATAAAGATGAATTGATTCCACAAAGAATTATTACAGGTTATAGGATGGTAATTGATTTCCGTAAGTTAAATAAAGCTACTAAGAAGGATCATTACCCTTTAACTTTTATTGATCAAAAGCTAGAAAGACTATCCAAACACACACATTTCTACTTTCTAGATGGTTATTCTGGTTTCTCTCAAATACCCGTGTCAGTGGAAGATCAATCAAAAACTACTTTTACTTGCCCTTTCGGTACTTTTGCTTATAGACGTATGCCTTTGGTTTTTGTAATGCACCTGCTACCTTTCAAAGATGCATGATGGCTATATTCTCTGACTTTTGTGAAAAGATTTGTGAGGTATTCATGGATGACTTCTCCGTATATGGATCCTCTTTTGATGATTGCTTGAGCAACATTGGGAAAAGTGTCACTTTATGGTTAATGAAGGCATTGTCTTGGGGCATAAAATTTCTGAAAGAGGTATTGAAGTTGACAAAGCTAAAGTTGATGCTATCAAAAAGATGCCATGTCCTAAGGACATTAAAGGTATAAGAAGTTTCCTTGGTCATGCCGGTTTTTATAGGAGGTTCATTAAGGACTTTCCTAAAATCTCTAGGCCTCTGACTAATTTATTGCAAAAAGATATTCCTTTTGTCTTTGATGATGATTGTGTAGAAGCATTTGAAATACTTAAGAAAGCTTTGATCACTGCACCTATTGTTTACCCACCTGATTGGAATATACCCTTTGAAATTATGTGTGATGCTAGTGATTATGCTGTAGGTGCTGTTCTAGGGCAAAGAGTTGATAAGAAATTAAATGTTATTCAATATGCTAGTAAGACTCTTGATACTTCCCAGAGAACTTATGCTACTACTGAAAAAGAATTCTTGGCATTTGTATTTGCTTGTGATAAGTTCAGACCTTACATTGTTGATTCTAAAGTTACTATTCACACTGATCATGCTGCTATTAAATATCTTATGGAAAAGAAAGATGCTAAACCTAGACTTATTAGATGGGTTCTCTTGCTTCAAGAATTTGATTTGCATATTATTGATAGAAAGGGAGTTGAGAACCCCGTTGTAGACAACCTGTCTAGGCTAGAGAATGTTCTTGATGACCCACTACTTATTGATGATAGCTTTCCTGATGAATAATTAGCGATCATTAATGCTTATCGTACTGCTCCATGGTATGCTGATTATGCTAATTACATTGTTGCTAAATTTATACCACCTAGTTTCACATACCAGCAAAAGAAAAAGTTCTTTTATGATTTAAGACATTACTTCTGGGATGACCCACACCTTTATAAAGAAGGAGTAGATGGTGTTATTAGACTTTGTGTACCTGAGCATGAACAGGAATAGATCCTACACAAGTGTCACCCCGAACCATATGGAGGACACCACGCTGGAGATAGAACTGCACATAAGGTATTGCAATCCGGTTTTTATTGGCCTACTCTCTTCAAAGATGCTCGTAAGTTTGTCTTGTCTTGTGATGAATGTCAAAGAATTGGTAATATTAGTAGACGTCAAGAAATGCCTATGAATTATTATCTTGTTATTGAACCATTTGATGTTTGGAGCTTTGATTATATGGGACCTTTTCCTGCCTCTAATGGGTATACACATATTTTAGTTGTTGTTGATTACGTTACTAAGTGGGTAGAAGCTATTCCAACTAGTAGTGCTGATCATAACACCTCTATTAAGATGCTTAAAGAAGTTATTTTTCCGAGGTTTGGAGTCCCTAGATATCTCATGACTGATGGTGGTTCACATTTTATTCATGGTGCTTTCCGTAAAATGCTTGCTACTCCCTCCGTCTAGGTGTGTAAGTCATCTTACGAAACCAAATAATCCCAAAACACTTAGGCGCGGTGCATTAAATTCTACCTCATTTTTTGTTTCTGGACATATCAACCAATAAGAGAAGTAAGGTGTGCATGCTTTTAATGACTTAAGACTATCAAACACGACATGCATTGGTTAGTTCATTGCATGCAATGCTATTTGTCGGTGTACTAGAGTAGGGGTACCCTAGTATCCCGAACTTGTGCACGGGCAGTTGCAGCACCCCGCGGCAAGGCTTGCCAGGTGACCGCCAAGGTCCTCCGTGGTTCCTTTGGAGCCATTCAAGAACAAAGTATTCAAGCCAAGGAGACAAGGCCCCGGCAAGAGGAGCTTGCCGGGATGGCCAACCAAGGCATCTCAAGGAACTTGCCGCGACGCGCCACGTGTCCCGGCAAGGCCCGGTGAGCGACAAGCTTCCGGACGCGACAAGACAACGACCGCGGCAAGGAGCTTGCCGCGGCAAGCTACCACTCTGTACCCACGCTCCAGCACATCTACCAACGTGTCGCCCTGGGGCCTTTCCAGGCGCGCGTGGCGAGAGGCTGTGCAGCCAGCGGTGCGCGGTGGCAAGCGACGCCCTGACAAGACTGCCATCGTGGCGAGTGGTGGCGTCCCTGACGGTCCTTTTTGCACTATTTGGGCGACACAGACGGGCATTTAATGCCTTTGTCCCCTGCCATCAGGGTTAGGTAGGATACACTATATAGGTAGTTGTACCAACCGCAATTCCTTTTCCATTTTTGCCCTTGTCTACGTTGCCACCTGTCGGAGACCCCTTTAGCATATAAAAGGAGGCCCATGCGCAACGTAGAGGAGGGTTCGAAGGCAGAAAACACTCACGCTCGGTCTCGTTAGCAGCTCGTGTGTACTGTAGCACTCAGCGCTCTCGAGCAAGAACTCAATACAATCAGACAAGCAGCAGTAGGAGTATTATCTCTCCGGAGAGCTCCGAAGCTGGGTAAACCGCTCGTGTGCTTCGCCTCGATCCGCTCTTCGTGCGATCTCCGCCCCCCGCCGAACCGAAAGGGGCTCGGTCCGCCGGTCCCATAGGTGTTCGTGGATCAGTTTCCCCGACATCTTTGGCGCGCCAGGTAGGGGGCGTCGAGGTTGTGTGAACCTGATCCGGCGTTCACATGGGCCAGATCTTCATTTTCTTCATCGACATGCCACCGAAGAAGAAGACTTCGGCGGCAGCTGTTCCGTCCACGTCGATCCCACCACCACCGGAGCAAACGAGTGGAGGGGTAGACGCCGGCGGAAGAACGGACATCGACGAGGGAGCTCACGGCGCTGCCAGGTCCAAGGACAAGGCTGCGCAGACCTTGGCGTCCGTACATGTTCCGCGCCCATCTCAGGAGGCGCAGGACCGACAGCGTCATGGTATTCGCAGTGCCATACGTTTGTTGGACCAAGATCGAGCTGGTGGATCTCGGGGTGCTCAAGACCAGCATGCACGCCAACATGCTAGCACGAGCGGGACACGGTCGCCTAAACGGGATACTGCTCCTTCTAACATAGTTAGAAGTCCGAGCATATCCCGCTCCTCGCACCGTTCACTACTACCGCCCACCACTCCAGCAGAAGCTTTGGCGCGAGCTCAACTGCTCCTGGATTACCCTCCAGCATCAGACAAGATCGACGGATGGAGGGCCACCATTCAGAGTCTCATCGGCTTCGCCAACGGCGACACTCCGCGGCAGCCGAGTACATCGCTGCCGCGGCAGGACTGCCAGGCGCGAGCCGATGGCGACGGAACCGGTAGGGGTGCAACTACCATGCACTCTCCACCCCGAAGGCCAAGATCGCCGAATCGTCGGATCCACCTCGACAGAGACTCCACCGCATCATCGGATCCACGAGCTCGTCGCGATCAGCGCCAAGTTCTTCACGAACGACAGAAAGAAGACGCTCGTACTCGCATCGAGCGCCGAAGAGAAGCGCGGCGTCAATCGGACCAGCGCGCTGGGCCCTCTGTCGACATGCATGCGCCAGGGGAGCCAGGCGACTTGCCGTATGCGGTAGGTTGCCCTGCGTTCACTCGTGAGCTGCGGCAAGTCCAGTGGCCCTGCACGAAGAATTTCAAGCCAGATGTACCAGAGAAGTACGACGACAAGTCGCATCCGTCGGAGTTCCTCAGCATCTACACCATCGCGGTGCAAGCTGCCGGGGGGCGGGACGACAAGATCCTGGCCAACTACTTCCCGCTGGTGCTCAAGCCCAATGTCAGATCCTGGCTCATGCACTTGCCGGACAACTCCATATCCTCCTGGGCAGACCTATGCCATCAGTTTGTCGGCGCCTTTACAGGCGGCCACAAGCCTCATGGCCAAGAGAGCGACCTTCATCTGCTCGCCCAGAAGGAAGGAGAGCCCCTGCGCAAGTACATTCAGAGATTCAGCCGCGTACAACACAACATCCCAGATGTCCACCCTGTCGCGGTAATCAGCGCGTTCCATCAGAACGTGCGAAACCGCAGGATGCGGGAGGAGATGGCGATGTGCAAGATCAGAGACGTCAGTGAGCTATACGCCCTGGCCGACAAGTGTGCACGTGCTGAGAAAGGGAGGAAACTCCCCGGGGAGAATACAGGAGCAGGAGGATCTGATAGTGAGGAGACTGCCCCGGCAAAGGGAAACCGGCGGCGGAACAACAACAAGAAGAAAGGCAGAAATGTTCTAGTCGTTGAGCAGTCCGGCAACAGAGGTGGCGCCAAGAAAGCAAAAGCTGGTAGCTCCGGCAAGGAGATTGCCGCAGGCACCAACTACCAGGCTGTGGCGGTCGCCGACAAGCAGGACGACACCAACAAGCAGTACTGCAAGATCCATCGCACCAAGGGCCATGACCTCCAGAGCTGCAAGAAGGTCGAGCAGCTTGTCGAGCAGAAGAAGGCTGAATACGAGCGACGCGACAAGGAGAAAGCCCAGGAAGGTGCTGGAGGAGCCAGCAAGAAACGCCCCGGCCGAGGAGGACGCCGCGGCAAGGCCAAGCAGCGACAAGGAGACAGACCTCCCCGCGGCCGCGACAAGGATGAAGATGACGACGACGATGAAGATATGGAGGATGACGAGACCGAGGAGCAGGAGTTCCAGAAAGCCAAAGAGGTCCTGTGCGTTGACGGTGGTGCTTCTCTGCATACTTCACACCGCCAGCTCAAGCAGTGGGTGCGGGAAGTCAATGCGGCAGAGCCACCCGTCGAATCACGCAAGCCTCTGAAATGGTCCAGCACGCCTATCATCTTTGATATTGAGGACCACCCCGATCGCATAACTGCGGTCGGGTGCTTGCCGATGTTGGTTTCACCAACTATCCGCAACCTCAAGGTCACTAAGATGCTAGTTGACGGCGGGGCCGGCTTGAACCTGATCTCCTCCGTGGTGCTCCAGAAACTCCAGATCCCTGATAGCAAGCTCGAAGAGACCAGCACGTTCCAAGGAATCAATCCGGGAAGGAGCAAACCGAAGGGAAAGATCACGTTGCCGGTGACATTTGGCAGCGAGTTGAACTTCAGGACTGAGAGGGTCACTTTTGACGTTGCTGACTTTCCATTACCTTATAATGGGATACTCGGCCGTCCAGCACTCGCCAAATTCATGGCAGCCTCTCACTATGCATACAACATACTGAAGATGCCAGGCCCGATAAGTGTCATCTCTGTCCCTGGCGACAAGAAGGATGCTCTTATCTGCGCTGACAAGATTTACCGGGAAGCAGCAGCCGCAACAGATCGCAAGCCACTTGCCGTTGAAGCTCCCAGGGCGAAGAAGAAGACCAAGTCCGGCAAGAGTTCTGATGCCCACTCCGGCAAGCGCACCTCTTCGGAGTGTTGCGCTACCGTCGAGGACGCACCATCGAGCTCCACCGACAAGTGTAAGAAGACAGTGGCAGCTCCACCAGGGACCAAGAAGGTGTCCGCCAAGGAGGATGGCACTGGTGGTACCTTCACCATCAATGCCACTCTCAACCCTAAATAGGAAAGCGCGCTCGTTGCTTTCCTGCGGGCGAACGTCGACGTGTTTGCATGGCAACCGTCTGACATCCCCGGTGTTCCTAGGAAAGTAATCGAGCATCATCTTGCCGTCTGTCCTCATGCGCGGCCCGTCAAGCAGAAAGTCAGGAAACAGGCAGTGGAGCGCCAAGAATTCATCGCAGAAGAAATCAAGAAATTGGAAGCAGCAGGCCTTGTCAGAGGAGTGCTCCATCCTACGTGGTTGGCCAACCCTGTAGTCGTGCGCAAGGCAAACGGGAAATGGAGGCTTTGTATCGATTTTACCGATGTTAATAAAGCTTGCCCCAAAGACCCATTTCCCTTGCCGCGCATCGACCAGATTGTTGACTCCACGGCCGAATGTGACTTGCTTTCATTTCTTGATGCATACTCAGGATACCATCAGATCTTCATGGCAGAAGAGGATGAGGAGAAGACCGCATTCATCACCCCATGTGGCACATACTGTTTCATACGGATGCCTTTCAGTTTAAAGAATGCTGGTTCAACATTTGCAAGGGTAGTCCATGACGCCTTTGAGCCGCAAATACATAGAAATGTGGAAGCATACATGGAGGACATAGTGGTCAAGAGCAAGGACAAGGCGACTCTGATTCAAGATTTAGACGAAACCTTTGCAAATCTGCGCAAGATCAACCTCAAGCTTAACCCCGAGAAGTGTGTGTTGGGAGTCCCCTCCGGCAAGCTTCTCGGGTTCTTCGTGTCTCAGCGGGGAATTGAAGCCAATCCCGACAAGATCAAGGCCATTGAGCAGATTGAAGCACCAAAGCGCGTCAAGGATGTACGAAGACTTGCCGGTTGCGTAGCTGCCCTCAGCAGGTTTATCTCTAGGTCTGCTGAGCGCGCCCTGCCATTTTTCAATATATTGAAAAAGGCAGGTCCAATGAAATGGACTCCGGAGGCGGAGGCTGCGCTGCAGGACTTAAAGAGATACCTGTCCTCCACTCCAACACTTGTCGCACCTAAGCACAAGAGAAGTTGCTGCTATATATAGCGGCAACCAATCAAGTGGTTAGTGCTGCGTTAGTAGCAGAGAGGGAGGCGGATGATGAGCCAGCAACCACGGCAGATGCATCCAGCGACAAGCAGGGGACTTCTCCGGCAAGCTTTGGTCCCGACAAAGCTAGATCTGCACAGGCGCGTGAGAAGATGCAGAAAAGGATGGTGCAGCGCCCAATTTACTTTGTCAGTTCCCTTCTGCAGGGGGCTAGGTCAAGGTACTATAGTGTGCAGAAATTGCTTTTTGGCCTTCTCATGGCCTCGAGAAAGCTGCGCCATTACTTCCAAGCACATGAGATCACAGTCGTCACTCGTTTTCCGCTGAAGAGGGTACTGCAAAATCCAGAAGCAACAGGCAGGATTGTCGAGTGGGCACTGGAATTGTCAAGCTTTGGCCTCAAGTTTGAGAGCACCTCAACTATCCAAAGCAGAGCATTGGCGGAGTTCATAGCAGAATGGACACCAACACAAGATGGAGAAATTCCAGAAACGAGCATCCCCATCAAGGAAGCAAGCAAAGAATGGTTGATGTACTTTGATGGTGCCTTCTCGCTGCAAGGCGCCGGTGCGGGCGTGCTACTTGTTGCACCCACCGGAGAGCACCTCAAGTACGTAGTCTAGATGCACTTTCCCAAGGAGCAAGCAACGAACAATACTACAGAGTATGAAGGTTTGCTTGCCGGTCTCAGGATCGCCGCAGAACTTGGGATCAAGAAGCTCATTGTTAGGGGTGACTCACAGCTTGTCGTCCGCCAAGTGAACAAGACTTATCAGAGTCCGTTGATGGAAGCTTACGTTGATGAAGTGAGAAAGCTAGAAGAGCACTTTGACGGCCTACAGATGGAACATGTTCCAAGAGCTCAGAACAACATTGCCGATGGTCTGTCAAAGTACGCCGCGCTTAAGTTACCTGTGGAACCAGGGATCTTTGTGCTCAAGCTGACTCAACCATCTGTAACGCCATCAATTGGACAGAGCAAGAAGAGGAAGTTGATTTCTGGTGACCATTTTCCGGCAGAGCTCCCCAAAGCCGCCGTCAAGAAGGTCCTCAAGATCAACACCAAGGGTGCTGAGGAGCAGTCTGCTTCGGCAAGCCCTAGGCTTTGTTCCGTTGAAGCAGACGCTCCCGACAAGTTTTGCTCCGACAAGCTTGCCGGGGAACGTCAAGCTCCGGCTGAGCCGCAGGTTCTCGCCGTAGAAGCGGATGTTCCCGCAGCAGCTGATGTGCCTTTAGTCCTTGTTGTCGAGCCGCAAGCTCCAGCATGGGCACAGCAGAGTGTCTGTTTCCTTCAGACAGGAGAACTTCCCGAAGAGCAAGAAGAAGCGGAAAGAGTAGCCCGGCAGTCAAGTATGTACCAGTTTGTCAACAACACACTGTACAGAAGAAGACTCAACGGCGTGAAATTGAAGTGTATTCACCGGGAAGACGGACAAAAGCTGTTGGCAGAGATACATGGAGGCATATGTGGCCACCACATTGGCGCCAGAGCACTTGCCGGCAAAGCGTTCCGGCAAGGTTTCTTTTGGCCGACAGCCCTCTAGGATGCAACTGCACAAGTAACCAAGTGTGAAGCGTGCAAGTTCCATTCCAAGCAGATACACCAGCCAGCTCAAGCTCTCCAGATGATTCCTTTATCCTGGCCATTTTCGGTCTGGGGGCTCGACATCCTCGGCCCCTTTCCCCGAGCTGTCCGGGGCTTTGAGTACTTGTACGTTGCAATCGACAAGTTCACAAAGTGGCCGGAAGTGGAAGCAGTGAGGAAGGTGACAACACAGCCAGCAGTCAAGTTCTTTAGGTCGATTGTTTGCCGCTTCGGGATCCCTAACAGGATCATCACTGACAACGGCATGCAATTCACGAGCCGCACCTTCATGCAGTACGTCCAAGATCTGGGCGCCAAGGTCTGCTTCACTTCTGTTGCTCATCCGAGAAGCAACGGTCAAGCGGAGAGGGCGAATGCTGAAGTGCTGCGCGGGCTCAAGACCAGGACTTTCGACAGGCTGCACAAGTGCGGAAAGAACTGGATTGAGGAGCTGCCGGTGGCTCTTTGGTCGATCAGGACGATGCCAAATTGAGCCACTGGCCAGACACCTTTCGCTCTAGTCTATGGAGCAGAGGCAGTTCTCCCCACGGAACTCGTATACGGGTCACCTCGAGTGCTCGCTTATGATGAGCTTGAGCAAGAGCAGTTGCGACAAGATGACGCGCTGCTCCTTGAGGAAGACCGTCTTCAGGCTGCTATACGAGCTGCTCGATACCAGCAAGCTTTGCGCCGCTACCATAGCCGCAAAGTTAATGCCAGAAGTCTCGAGGAAGGCGACCTTGTTCTTCGGCGCGTTCAGTCCGTCAAGAATTCCAACAAGTTGACGCCGAAGTGGGAAGGCCCTTACCGGGTGAAACGAGTCACTAGGCCTGGCGCTGTCCGCCTTGAGACCGAAGATGGCATTCCAGTGAGCAACTCCTGGAACATTGAGAATCTTCGTAAGTTTTACCCGTAAGGCGCGGTTGCCGGAACCTGTTCCGGCAACCACCTTTTGTACAAGTCTTGCCGATGTTGCATGTAATCCTTTGTACAAAGCCGGGCGCAGAACCCGTGCATAAGTAAAGCTCATGTGCTCCGCACATCTTGTCAATATCATGCTATCTACTTTATTTTTGCATGCGTTATTTGACACTTTGTGCAGCGCCTACCCCCGGTAAGCAATAACGAGCCGTAAGGCTCCATATCTTTATTTTCTCTTCTTTCTTTTTCTCAAAAAG
>NC_041383.1:164906026-164914896 GCF_002162155.2 Triticum dicoccoides
CGTTCAAGGAAGTTTCGCCTTACCGGAAAGCAAACGACAGAAAAGCTAAGTTGCCAAAGTTTGAGCAATCAGTTTTAAATTTTTAAGTTATCTTCCTCGAACGACCGCACTTTGTATGGAAAACCTATGCGCGGAGGAACCAACTCGTAGCTAGTTGCGCCCTTACTTTGTTTCGAGTCCGCTCAACAACTTAAGTGAGCCGCGACTAGTTGCGACAAGGTTTCTTGTCTGTAGTGGCACCGCCAGCAGGCTGCTGACGTCCCGCACTCAGCGCTCGCAGCTAAGGTGGTTACGCCGACAAGTTCCCTAAAAGCGTAGGGCAAAAACATACAAAGGAAGGAATCAAGTAAAGGAAATAACATAGCAATCGCTACCCAAAATAGAGTCATATTACAAGATAGCTTGTCGCAGCTCTAACAGAGTGTTCTCATGACATGACCAGCAGCGGCAAAGAAAAAGAGAAAACGGGCGGCCTAATCTACGCGATCGCCCTCAACCCTCTTGATCCCGCTCACCTTGTCCACAATGGGTGCGACAAGGGCCTTGAGCGCTTCCAGATCAGCATCCGGCGGTAGGGACCTGAGGACGTTGGTGAAGTTGAGGCCTGGGTTGTGAAAGGCCACCTTCACCAGCACTTTTTGAAGAGCTCCCGCGTAGATCTTGCGTGACTCGTCGGCCAGCTGCTTTGGGATCTTCTCCCGGAGTCGCTGGAGGGCCGTCGCCACGCCCTTGAAGAACAAGCTGAGCTTGGCGCTGGGTTGGAGGTGCTCATCGGAGGAGTACCCGAGATCCTCCATCCCTAGCTGCGCCAGCTCCCCATCGATGGCTGCAGCAACATTCACAAGACCCTCGGTCCAGTGCTCCACATTCTCCCTAAAGGCATTCTGGGCGGCAGCAGCACTCGCCAGCAGTGCCTCGTCGGCCTTGATCTTCTCCTTCAAGGCCACCTCCTGCTCCCTGGCGCCGTCCAGCGTCTTGGCCAAAGTAGCCAGCTTCAACTCAAGATCTGCGTTGGAGTCCTTGGCGGCTCTAAGCTCTTTGCTCCTCTCAGCGAGACGACCCTGCAGCTCTCCATGAGCGGCGGTGTCCTTCTCGCGCTCACGCTTGAGCGCGGCAATCTCCTCGCCGCTCGCCTTGAGATCGGCTTCCAGCTGCGCTACCTTCGTCTCCAGCTCCTTCTTGGCGGCCTCGGCAGCTGCGGCAGCATCCTCTGCCTTCTTGAGAGCCCCGCCAATTGCTTGCTCACGCGCGGCAAGCTCCTCCTCGTGGTTGTCAAGGTTGACCTTGCGCTGCGCCAACTTGCCTTCCTGCGCAGATAGCTTCTCGGCAACGAGCCGCTGTTGCTCTTCAACCTCAGCCTTCTCGAGGAGGAAGGCTTTCCGCTCCTCGGCGACTTGCTCCCGCTCCTCTGCCAGGGATCAGAGAGCTTCCTGCCTGAGACCCCGGAGCTCCTCCGCGCGCTTCTCGATATCCACTCCCGCCTTCGCGACAAGCGCTTCTCGAGATTCCAGCTTGGCTTGTCGGGCGTGGTAAAACGACAACAGCTTCCGCAGCAGCCGCTCCTCCTCAGGCTCGTCACTGCTGCTGCTTGGCGCATCGACTAGCGTCAGCCCAGCGGAGGCAAGCACCTCTCCATCCAAGGTTTGTCCTTCGACCGGCGCCCTGGAGCTTGACGCCCAGGGGAGCTTGATGAAGATGCCATCGCCGGCCTTCAAATAGGCACCGGGCTGGGGCTCTTCGGAGCCTGGCGCTGCAGCAGCGGCGGAGGGATCGGTGGTCGGCGTAGTGCCTGACGCTCCTACGGCCTCAGGGCCGTCAGTGCGATCACCGGATCCCTCGCCAGGTTCTGCGGCGGCAACTTTGGCGGCCTCTTCACCGGCGGGATCGTCAGCGCCGTCTTCTCCTTCGGTGGCAACGGCGTCGTCCGTATTGCCGCGCGCGTTCTCCTTGCCGGCGACCTCGGTTTCCATCGGCTCCGTGGCAGATGGATCTGACGAACGGAAAAAGGAGAAAAGTTAAGCAAATATCCAAAAAGAAAATCAGAAAAAGAAGAACCCAAGGGAAGTTTTCAAACAAAAGGATTACTTGTGCTAGGATCTGCAGTCATGGTCTCAACCACCGGAGGATCACTGGTCCTGTCCCTTGTCGGAGAATTCTCCCTTGCCGGAGAACGCTCCCTTGCCGGGGAAGCCTCCCTTGGCGGTGTAGTCGAAGCAGATGGCATTTCGGGAGCGGCTTCCGGGCACTCCTGGTGAGGCTGCTCTACTCCTGCACAAACCAGCAGTCAGATATCAGCAAAGAAAGAGCACCCATGCGTGCTTGACAGCAGGAAGTAAAGTATATACTTACACTGGGGGCTGCGCTGGGGGCTGCTTTGAGGAATATTTGCCGGGTCCGGCAAGGTGGTCTTGGACATGCCCCCCGCTGTCGGGGTGGGTTCGTCCTCGATGACAATCACCGGGACCTTGGCTCTCTTCGCCGCTCTCTGGGCCAGCGTCCTGAAAGGAATGGGTTCGGAGTAAAGCAAATCAGATACAAGACAAAACAACATGAACTGAAGAATTACAAATGCAGCAAAGAATCTTACTCTTCTTCTTCCTCGTCGGAGCTGAGCGCGGAGAGATCGAAGTCCGGCTCGCCTCCGGTGCGACGAGGCGGAGGAGTAGTTTCCCTTGTCCGCTTGGCAGGAGCAGTAGCGGTGGACCGGGAAGACCCCGCTCCAGTTGCCGCAGCGGCGTGAGGCGCTCCCACGGCAACAGTGCTTGCCGCGGTAGAGCGTGTCGCGCGGCACGGCGGCTGTTGACTCGTCTGCCGCCCCGCTACGTCCACGGCCTTGCGGAGACGCCTTCTTGGTGGAGCTGGGGGCTCCGCTTGCGGCGAGCTGTCTGAAGGTTCGGGCCCGACAAGCTCTCCCTCGCCGGGCTCGCTCGACTCAGCTTCAGGCCCGACAAGCTCTCCTTCGCCGGCAAACTCTTCTCGCTCGGCAAGGCTTGCCGCCTCTGCTGCCTCCGCCTCCTCCACGGTGAATCCAAACTCACCCGCGGCAGCGGCCGCCGCCACCTCTTCCAGCCTAGTGGCGATGCGCTGCATCTCCGCATCGGTGGTGTCGTGAGTAAGGCTCTTCTATTCATCAGAGCGGACCGGCACTTCTACCAAGCCGTCAAAGAAATCCCGCACGACGTTGTCTGCAGGCTCTTGCCAAGTTGGGACAATTCCATGCGAATCGCACAGTGGCATCATTGCACGGATGCGGTCGAGCGAGGAGTTGTTGCACAGCGGAATGACACCCCTCGGCAACATGAACGCTTCGGGATGCTGAGGATCGCGCTTGAACAGCTCCAGGATCATCGCGTCCAGTTCCAGGACAGTGAAGTTGAAGTTGAGGCCCGGGCGCAACCTCATGATATCCACCGAGTTTTGGAAATCCCAGGCGGGTCTCCTCCTCTCCTGTAGGGGGGCGATGCGGCGGCGAAGAAAATCTGTGCCAACGGCGCCTACGGTGAGCCCGGCAAGCCTGAGGCATAGGATCCGGGTGACAGCAATCTTCAACCTATTGTCTTCCGGGGCCACGTTGCTCCAATCGTTGCCGCATGCTATTGGGGCTTGGCGCTGGGCGGTAAATGGCTGCGGGTTCTCCTCGACAATCCAGCACCATTCTGCTCTCCATTCCTCCCACTTGCTGCGGAGCTCTCCCTCCAGATATGCTTCCTTCTTACCAGCTCTCGAGATCCAGGCAATTCCGCCGGATAAAGGCTCTCCTCTCTCAACTCGGGGCATAAAGAAGTGGCGGAAAAGGGCTACATTTGGATGGACTCCGACAAAGTTTTCGCAGAGATGTGCGAAAACTGCCATGGTCAGAACAACATTGGGGGTGAAGTCAAGGAGGCGGAACCCGTAGGTGTTCATGATATCGCAGAAAAATTCAGAGAAAGGCGGGCAGAGCCCGTAGTAGAAGAACAGCGCGAAGAAAGGGTATCCATTCGGAGCCAGTTCCGAAGCGGTAGCTGGGAGTACCTTAGTACGCGGATGCACTTGCGTCTCAGTCGACCAGAAGAGGTAGTAGTACTCCCTCAGCTCCTTCGCGCCGAGCTGGGGGGAGGGGAAGATTGCCCGCTCCTTTCGCAGCGCCGCGAGCCGCTGCGCCTCGGCCGACTTCACGACCTTCCCCTTGTCGGCTTTTGGAGCCATGGCGAAGGTGGTGGGGGAGATCGGCGGCGTTGGTGTTGCCGATGGCAATGGGGGGCGGAGCGCTGCTCTCTTTCAGCTTTGGGAAGAAGGGGGGAGCGGCGGAGATTTCTGAGATTGGAGTAGCAACCGGCGAGATGGGCGAACTGCCCCTGTTTCCCCTGCTTATAAAGAGGGAGGGAGCGGACGTTCCGTCTTTCCGAATAAAGAAACCACCCACGATCTCTCCCACGACGCCGCTTTCAACGCGTGCCGTTCGGGGAGGGCACGGTGGATAAGGAGTGAGATATGGCGTAACCCAGGCCGCGCGTGCCCGTGCCCTGTTTTGGGCCTGGCCCAACAGCGCTCGGCACCGTGTGTGGCCCAGGCCCGGGGGCTCCTGTCGGTGTACTAGAGTAGGGGTACCCTAGTATCCCAAACTTGTGCACGGGCAGTTGCAGCACCCCGCGGCAAGGCTTGCCAGGTGACCGCCAAGGTCCTCCGTGGTTCCTTTGGAGCCATTCAAGAACAAAGTATTCAAGCCAAGGAGACAAGGCCCCGGCAAGAGGAGCTTGCCGGGAAGGCCAACCAAGGCATCTCAAGGAACTTGCCGCGACGCGCCATGCGTCCCGGCAAGGCCCGGTGAGCGACAAGCTTCCGGACGCGACAAGACAACGACCGCGGCAAGGCGCTTGCCGCGGCAAGCTACCACTCTGTACCCGCGCTCTAGCACATCTAGCAACGTGTCGCCCTGGGGCCTTTCCAGGCGCGCGTGGCGAGAGGCTGTGCAGCCAGCGGTGCATGGTGGCAAGCGACACTGACAAGACTGCCATCGTAGCGAGCGGTGGCGTCCCTGACGGTCCTTTTTGCACTATTTGGGCGACGCTGACGGGCATTTAATGCCTTTGTCCCCTACCGTCAGGGTTAGGTAGGATACACTGTACAGGTAGTTGTACCAACCGCAATTCCTTTTCCATTTTTGCCCTTGTCTATGTTGCCACCTGTCGGAGACCCCTTTAGCATATAAAAGGAGGCCCATGCGCAACGTAGAGGAGGGTTCGAAGGCAGAAAACACTCACGCTCGGTCTCGTTAGAAGCTCGTGTGTACTGTAGCAGTCAGCGCTCTCGAGCAAGAACTCAATACAATCAGACAAGCAGCAGTAGGAGTATTATCTCTCCGGAGAGCTCCGAAGCTGGGTAAACCGCTCGTGTGCTTCGCCTCGATCCGCTCTTCGTGCGATCTCCGCCCCCCGCCGAACCGAAAGGGGCTCGGTCCGCCGGTCCCATAGGTATTCGTGGATCAGTTTCCCCGACACTATTAATTAGCAAATGAACATTAAGTTTTCTTGTTTTTCCCTCCTCCTTGGTCATGGTGCACAACCTAAAATGACTTACTCACCTAGACGGAGGTAGTAAGTATGATGTTAATCATAGAATTGCATCTCCTTATCACCCACAGTCTAGTGGTCAAGTAGAGTTGAGCAATAGAGAGCTCAAATTAATTTTGCAAAAGAATGTTAATAGGTCTAGAAAGAATTGGTCCAAGAAACTTGATGATGCATTATGGGCCTATAGAACTGCATATAAAAATCCCATGGGTATGTCTCCGTATAAGATGGTTTATGGAAAATCATGTCACTTACCTCTTGAGCTTGAACATAAAGCATACTGGGCTATTAAAGAGCTCAACTATGACTTCAAACTTGCTGGTGAGAAGAGGTTATTTTATATTAGTTCACTTGATGAATGGAGAACCCAAGCCTATGAGAATGCCAAGCTGTTTAAAGAAAAAGTTAAAAGATGGCATGACAAAAGAATACAAAAGCGTGAGTTCAACGTAGGTGATTATGTGTTGCTATTCAACTCTCGTTTAAGATTTTTTGCAGGAAAGCTTCTCTCTAAATGGGAAGGTCCTTACGTTATCGAGGAGGTCTATCGTTTTGGTGCCATAAAAATCAACAACTTCAAAGGCACAAAGTCTGAGGGTGGTGAACAGTCAAAGAATCAAACATTATATCTCAGGTAATCCTATCAATGTTGAAACTAATATTATTGAGACCGTAACCCCGTAGGAATACGTAAGGACTCTTTCTAGAACGTTTCAGACTCCGAAAAGGAATAGGTATGTGGTACAGTAAATAAACCGACTCCAATACAGTTTTAATTGCAATTTTTATCCGTTTTGGAATATTAAGAATTTTGGAAAGCAAGAAGTAATCCGGGAAGGACACGAGGCCTCCACGAGGGTGGAGGGCGCGCCCCCCTGTCTCGTGGACACCTCGTGTGCCTCCTGGACTCCGTTTTCTTGCACATTACGTAGTTTGGTCGGTAAAAATTCATTATATAATCTCCCAAAGGTTTTGACCTCCGTATCACGCAAAAATCCTCTGTTTTTGTTTCGAGTTGTTCCTGTTGCAGATTTAGAGCAAGATGTCTTCTCAAGAGTCAGTCGGGGAGAGTCGTGTGTCTCACCCGACACCAGGTCCAGGAGCAAATAGCGATGCTTATCACTTTGTACCATCAACGAAGGATGAGATGGAGGCCGACTTGAAAAGGATAGATGCCATGGAGGATGATAAAGAAGTTACCTCCTGCTTCCAAGAAGGATTCATAATGGGGTAACTATAGAGCTCGGCTGTTCCAAATTCGGTCATCCCTTCCAACGTTAAATTTCTTTCTTATGAAAATATAAAAAAGAGTGTCACTTGTTCTCCAGAAGCTATGCAGAACCCTTGGGTAAAAGGAGCTTTAGCCATAACAGGCAAGCTCCGCAAGGAAAGTATGAACCTCAAGCAACAAGTCAATAAGCTCGAGGAGGATAATCATATCCTGAGGGGAATCATCGCCAAGAAGATCACAACACCAACTCTGAATAAGGAGACATAATCACATGGGTATGGGCACTCCCCTTGGCAACTGCCAAGCTTGGGGGAGGTGCCCCGGTATCGTATCACCATCACACTCTTATCTTTACCGTTTTACTTAGTTCGATCCTTTTAGTAATATTTTGATCTAGTAGATTGAAGTTTTGGTATGAATTAGTTTTGAGTTTTGCCTTGTGATCCCTTTATGTAATCGAGTCCGTGAGCTATCTATAATAAAGATTATTGTTGAGTCAAGGGCTTTGCTATCTTGCCATGATCTTGAGAAAATAGAAAGAATAAAAAGAATAAAAGAGTTCATATTGATCTTATGGATAGTAATGACTTCACATATAAAGAGTATGAGGCTTAAAAGTTGTTGAGAGTTAACAAACATAGTTTGGGTCATCGTTGCAATTAATAGGAAGTAATAAGGAAGGAGAGGTTTTCACATATAAATATACTATCTTGGACATCTTTTATGATTGTGAGCACTCATTAAAGTATGACATGCTAAAGAGTTGATGTTGGACAAGGAAGACAATGTAATGATTTATGTTTTCTCACATCTCAGTTAAAGTATATTGTCATGGATCATTCAAACATGTTGAGCTTGCCTTTCCCCCTCATGCTAGCCAAAAATTCCTTGCACCAAGTAGAGATACCACTTGTGCTTCCAAATATCCTTAAACCCAGTTTTTCCATGAGAGTCCACCATATCTACCTATGGATTGAGTAAGATCCTTCAAGTAAGTTATCATCGGTGCAGGCAATAAAAATTGCTCTCTAAATATGCATGACTTATTAGTGCGGAGAATATAAGCTTTATACAATCTTGTTATGGAAGCAATAAAAGCGACATACTGCATAATAAAGGTCCATATACAAGTGGCAATATAAAGTGACATTCTTTCGCATTAAGATTTTGTGCATCCAACCATAAAAGCGCATGACAACCTCTGCTTCCCTCTGCGAAGGGCCTATCTTTTACAATATGTCTTACTTTATGCAAGAGTCAAGGTGATCTTCACCTTTCCCTTTTTCATTTTATCCTTTGGCAAGCACCTCGTGTTGGAAAGATCCTGATACATATATCCAATTGGATGTTCGTTAGCATGAACTATTATTGTTGACATCACCTAAAGGTGAATACGTTGGGAGGCAAAATTATAAGCCCCTATCTTTCTCAGTGTCCGATTAAAACTCCATAACCATAAATATTGCATGAGTGTTAGAAATTGTAGAAGACTATATGATAGTTGAGTATGTGGACTTGCTGAAAAGCTCTATTCTTGACTCTTTCTTATGTTATGATAAATTGCAATTGCTTCAATGACTGAGTTTATGGTTTGTTAGTTCCCAATGAAGTTTATGTTCCATACTTGACATTGTGAATAGATTATTACTTGAGCATAAGAAATCATATGACAAAATCTATATATATTGCTGTTATAAGAATGATCATGATGCCCTCATGTCCGTACTTTACTTTTATCGACACCTCTATCTCTAAACATGTGGACATATTTTTTGATTTCGGCTTCCGCTTGAGGACAAGCGAGGTCTAAGCTTGGGGTAGTTGATACGTCCATTTTGCATCATGCTTTTATATCAATATTTATTGCATTATGGGCTGTTATTACACATTATGTCACAATACTTATGGCTATTATCTCTTATTTTACAAGGTTTATCATGAAGAGGGGGAATGCCGGCAGCTGGGATTCTGGTTGGAAAAGGAGCAAATATTGGAAACCTATTCTACACAACTTCAAAAGTCCCGCAACTCCATGAAAGTTATTTTTGGATTTAATAAGAATTATTGGGCAAAGAAAGTACCAGAGG
>NC_041383.1:164915387-164928663 GCF_002162155.2 Triticum dicoccoides
CTGGGCGCGCCCCCTGTCTTCTGGGCCCCCTGGTGGCCCTTCGGTGCCCATATTATTCTATATGAAGTCTCTTGTCCTGGAAAAAAATCACAAGAAAGCTTACGGGATGAAACTCCGCCGCCATGAGGCGGAACCTTGGCGGAACCAATCTAGGGCTCTGGTGGAGCTGTTCTGCCGGGGAAACTTCCCTCCGGGAGGGGGAAATCATCACCATCATCATCACCAACGATCCTCTCACCGGGAGGGGGTCAATCTCCTTCAACATCTTCACCAGCACCATCTCCTCTCAAAACCCTAGTTCATCTCTTGTATCCAATCTTGTATCAAAACCAGAAATTGGTACCTATGGGTTGCTAGTAGTGTTGATTACTCCTTGTAGTTGATGCTAGTTGGTTTATTTGGTGGAAGATCATATGTTAAGATCCTTAATGCATATTGATACCCCTCTTATTATGAACATGAATATGCTTTGTGAGTAGTTACGTTTGTTCCTGAGGACATGGGTGAAGTGTTGCTATTAGTAGTCATGTGAATTTGGTATTCGTTCGATATTTTGATGAGATGTATGTTGTCTCTCCTCTAGTGGTGTTATGTGAACGTCGACTACATGACACTTCACCATTATTTGGGCCTAGAGGAAGGCATTGGGAAGTAATAAGTAGATGATGGGTTGCTAGAGTGATAGAAGCTTAAACCCTAGTTTATGCGTTGCTTCGTAAGGGGCTGATTTGGATCCATATGTTTCATGCTATGGTTAGGTTTACCTTAATACTTCTTTTGTAGTTGTGGATGCTTGCAATAGGGGTTAATCATAAGTGGGATGCTTGTCCAAGAAAGGGCAGTACCCAAGCACCGGTCCACCCACATATCAAACTATCAAAGTACCGAACGCAAATCATATGAGCATGTTGAAACTAGCTTGACCATAATTCCCATGTGTCCTCGGGAGCGCTTTTCTAATTATAAGAAATTGTCCAGGCTTGTTCTTTGCTACAAAAAGGATTGGGCCACCTTGCTGCACCTTATTTACTTTCATTACTTCTTACCTGTTACAAATTATCTTATCACAAAACTATCTGTTACCTACAATTTCAGTGCTTGCAGAGAATACCTTACTGAAAACCGCTTGTCATTTCCTTCTGCTCCTCGTTGGGTTCGACACTCTTACTTATCGAAAGGACTACGATAGATACCCTATACTTGTGGGTCATCAAGAAGCATTAGCGTGAGTTTTCTTGGGAAGATGCCTTTCTTCAAGTTGAGGTTGAGCATGAGAGTGAACTTGCGGCCGCTTCTCTTGTTGCTTGTCACTAATGGGCTTCTTCTTCAATGGGGAAGATCTAACATGATGCCCTTCTACATTGCACTTGACTTGTTCTTGGCCCTTCTTTTTGTTCATCTTGGACTTCTTCTTATTGGAGTTGAATCCAAGTCCACCTTTGTCATTGGGGGATTTTTGCACACTCAAGATATTGTTGAGTGTGGATTTCCCTTCATAACTTTTTTTCAAGTCTTTCTTCAAAGAAGTGACTTGGGCCTTGAGCTCTTTGATTTCCTCTACATGGTTAGTCTCAACACAAGTACTAGAGGAAGTATAAGCTTCATCGTTAGAGCAACAAGGCAAGGAAAGCAATTCATCACATGAGGCTCACTAGATGTTACCTTAGCAATCATGGCCTCATGAGCTATCTTTAGCACATTATGGGATACTAGAAGATCATCATGACAACTTGAGAGCTTTTCATGGCTTTCTTCCAATTTCCCATAATTGCTAGATAGCAACTCAAGTTGAGCCCGTAGCTCAACATTCTCCTTCAAAATGGATGCTTCACAAGTAATAGAGTTAGTAGCACAAGCATCATCGTTAACAACAATAGGAGAGGACAACTTGGCAAGCTCTTTTAAATAAGAAGCTTCAAGTTGAGCATGAGACTCGATGAGTTTGATGAGCTCACCCTTGCTGACCCTTGAGCCATTTTCGAGGTGCCCAAAATCCTCAAGGAGTCTAGCATGATAAACTTCAAGCTTAGCATTTTTAGTTTTAAAATTATTGGCCACCTCAAGATCTCTATCATGAGATTCCTTCACTCTAGATAATTCTATAGCAAAAGTCTCCTCAAGAGATTCCTTGGTGGTTTGTTCAAGTTTAAGAGCTTGAGAGAGGTCAGCAATCTCATTAGCGTAATCACCCTCATGACCTTCAATTTTCTCAATGGTGACCTCAAGCTCCTCAAGATGAGATTCCAACTCCTCAATATATTTCTTGCCCTCAATGGCAATGGACATGATTTCCATTAAGTTGGAACGAGCAATTTTATTTTTATGAAGAGCTTTAAAAATAATTTCCCCCTTAATTTTTAAGGAAGCAACATTATCATTCTCTTCATCATTATCCTCATAATCATTAGCATTAACATCATCATCAAGAGACATATTGGGATTCAAAGGACGAGATACTGTTGAAGCCTTAGCCATAAGGCAAAAAGCAACGGATGATGATGTAGGATCTTTTGAGGCACCATTCAAGACCACATCTTGTTCTATGGAGTGTTGGGTTTCCTCTACATTGTTAGCACAACAACTCGAGGAACTATATGCATTTTATCACGACAACAAGATATAGCAAGTATATCATCATGAGATCTAGGCAAGCAATTTCTACATGATATGCAAGAACTATTAACACAAGCATGTGAAACATTTGGAGTGCTCGAAGTGTTAAAGTCCAAACATGAAGCATTGCAATAAGGAAGTGATGAAGGATCATCAACAATAAGCCCACTATCATCATTGCAATGAACATGACTACTCACCATGTCATTACCTTGTGGCAAGCCACATGTAGGTGAAGTAGAAGAAGTTGGGAAGGCAACACGGCCGGAGGTGGAGGGAGAACAATCATCCCCACAAATCTTGGACACACCATATTTATCTTGAAGCTTTGTCCACAATTCATGAGCATCCCGAAATGGCATGAGTTGAAATATAACTACATTGCTCAACATCAAAAAGCACATTAGAAGCTTGAGCATTGAGATAAGAGCTTTTCTCATCCTCTAAAGATAATCGTTGAGAATCCTTTGGAGGAGAAAAACCCATATATGCAATTTTCTCTAAATTTGGGTCCATGACCCTAAAGAGATTAAGCATGAGAATTACCCAAACATCAAAATTTGTGCCATTGAAACTAAGAGTGTCGGAGAAACCTAATCCCCTAGTCGACATATTTACTCTCTAGGCGGTTAACCCTATCACACAAGGATCTGATACTAATTGAAAGATCGAGGATGTCACCTAGAGGGGGGGGTGAATAGGCACTTTAAAATAATTATGGTTTAGGCTTGAACAAATGCGGAATAAACCTAGCGGTTAATTTGTCAAGAACAAAAGCTACAACAACTAGGCTCACCTATGTGCACCAATAACTTATGCTAAGCAAGATAAACAACTAAGTGATAGCAAGATATATGACAAGAAACAATATGGCTATCACAAAGTAAAGTGCATAATTAAGGGATCGGGTAAGAGATAACTGAGGCATGCTGAGACGATGATGTATCCCGAAGTTCACACCCTTGCAGATGCTAATCTCCGTTTGGAGTGGTGTGGAGGCACAATGCTCCCCAAGAAGCCACTAGGGCCACCGTAATCTCCTCACGCCTTCGCACAATGCAAGATGCCGTGATTCCACTAAGGGACCCTTGAGGGCGGTCACCGAACCTGTACAAATGGCAACCCTTGGGGGCGGTCATCGAACCCGTACACTCTGGCAAACCTTGGGGTGGTCACCGGTACCCATCAATTTGCTCGGGGCGATCTCCACAACCTAATTGGAGACCCCGATGCTTGCCCGGAGCTTTACACCAAAATGATTGACCTCCGAATACCACCAACCGTCTATGGCGCCCAAGCACCCAAGAGGAACAAGATCAAGGGTACCAAGCACCCAAGAGTAATAAGCTTCTCAACTTTTCACTTCCACGTATCACCATGGAGAACTCAAACTGATGCAACTTATACAATGGCAAGGGCACACGGAGTGCCCAAGTCCTTCTCTCCAAAATCCCACCATAGCAACTAATTCTAGGGAGTAAAATGAGATGAAGAACAAGAAGGAGAACACCAAGAACTCCAAGATCTAGATCCAAGTGGTTCCTCTCACATAGAGGAGAAAGTGATTGGTGGAAATGTGGATCTAGATCTCCTCTCTCCTTTCCCCCCAAAACTAGCAAGAATACATGGAGGAATTGAGAGATAGAAAGCTCCAAGAGGTCAACAATGGTGGGGCGGGGGGGAAGTTTGCAAGAGGATTAGGGTTGAAGGTGGAAGAAGGGGGTATAAATACCCCCAAGAAAAATGTGGCTGTTGCACACAGCCGCCACCCCGGGCACCCGGACAAAAGGGGTCTGGGCACCCGGACCGAGCAGAGAAAAATGCCATACAACCCTGAGCACCTGGGGGAAAAACCCCGGGAACCCGGACACACATGGAAAGAAACAGGGTAGGGGGGCTGGGCACCCAGGGGTCTCAACCCCGGGCACCCGGAGGGGGCCGACAGGAGGTGACAGCAGAGCCAGGGCACCCAGGGGTCCAAAACCCCGGGCACCCGGGGTGGTCAGAGGAGGTTCTGGAGCAGCCCCGAAAGACCCCGGGCACCCGGGGGGCGAGACCCCGGGCACCCGGTCCGGCCAGAGAGGTCACTAAGGAGGGGCTCGGGTGACCTCGGGCACCCGCACTAGGCAGAGAGATGCGGGAACCGGTAAAATTGAAACGACCACAACTTTTGCAAACTAACTCCGAATTTGATGAAACCAAGTTTGTTGGAAAGTTAAAGACAAGGGATAAAACAATATTGATGGAAATATCAAGAAATAGAAAATGAGAAAAAACCCAAAATAAAATGGTGATAACCCTTTCTCAAATAAGACCGGTAAAAACTACAATACGAAAATGCAAAAGAAGATGCATAGGAAATTGGTTTTCAATGAACTAGAGCTTGTCACGAAGAAAATCACAAGCTCTAAAAACTCACAAAGAGAAAATCAAATAGGAACCAAGAAATATGATTGTTCCAAGAATGCAATGGTTTGAGCTCTCACCGAACGATGTGATCAAGCTACTCATTCGAGAGGCCCCCTTGATAGTACGACTATCGATCCTATAATCCACTCTCCCAACTAACACCATGAGACCAGTAAAATAGAAAACTTATCAAGAACAAACCTTTTCCTTGCACATAGTCCACTTGAGCTAGATGATGACGGTCTTGACTCCCTCAAGTTGGACCACCTTTCTTGATTGCACTAGCTTTATAAAGACTAGTAGATTGCTCCCCCATACTACACCATGGGTGAGCCACTCCTTGGTGTATCTTCACAAGTCCATTATCACCACAATGGACGGCAATCATCAAGGACGTGATCTCTTCATGATGCTCCACTTGAACTTGCACACCGCAATCTTGATGACGATCACCACTTGATGCCATCCTCTCCATGGGTTGTATGACATCTTCCTCTTGGCGCAAGCCATGGACACATACCTAAACCCACATAGAACTCTCACGTAGACCATTGGTTAGTTCACAAAGCGTAACAGACAATGCTTACCATACCATAGGATCACTTGATCCCTCTCAGTACATCTTGCATGCTTTGTGTGTTGATCAACTTGATTCACTCTTGACTTAGTATTGATCAACCTTGAATATTTCCAACTCTCTTCATTTGGATGATATCTTGAAGGTAGACATGAATGATCACACAATCTTCTTCTCCAATACATGCTTGCAATAAGCTCAACACTCACACGACCAATCTTTGGATAATTCCTTAATAGCACCTTGGTCAACTCATAAACTCCTTGAAACAAACACATGTACTTCAAGAAATGCCTATGGACAAATCATTCAAATATAACTCAATGCAACCATTAGTCCATAGAGAATGTCATCAATTACCAAAACCACACATGGGGTACCGCATGTCCTTTCACCATGGCTGGCGAGGACACTGACCCCAAGACTGGTGCTTCTGCTCCTGTTCCGTACATTCTCATGCTATTTCTGTTTGAGGTTCTGCCTTAGTTTCTTGCTCTACTATCTGCTCTAGATATGTTTGCTCTAGATGTGTTCGGTTCTAGTTCCTATGTGCAGATGTTATTTACATGCTCTTTGTCAGATTGCATGACTTGTTTCATCACTGCTATATTAGTCATGCTTTATCTAATATTTCTGTTAATAAAATCATTTGGTAAATTGCTCATATTTCCAACAATCTAAAAACCTTATTATAGGCAATTTACCCCGAGTGGTTTTGCTGCTTCAATGAAACCTCCTATGTTTGAGGGTATCCACTATAAGAGGTGGCGCGTGAGAGCAGTCTTATGGTTTCAAACCATGAGTTGCTATAACGCCACCCTTGGAAAACCTGAATGAGAGTATGATGCTCAATAGGAACAATCTTTTCAGAAAATGGATACCATGTTTAAGGCTGCTCTTTTGAGTGTTCTTGGTGAGAACATAGTTGATGCTTATGTGTCAATTGATAATAGAAAAGATATGTGGGATGCACTCGAGGTAAAGTTCGGGGTCTCGGATGCCGGCACTGAGCTGTACATCATGGAACAATTCTATGACTACAGGATTACTGAAGAGCGCTCTGTGGTTGAGCAAGTTCACAAGATACAGTCATTTGCTAGAGAACTTGATCACTTCAATTGTATGCTACCGGACGAGTTTGTTGCCGGAGGAATCATCACTAAGCTTCCTCCTTCGTGGAGGAACTTTACTACTTTACTGAAGCATAAGAGGCAGGAGTTTTTCGTTCCGAATCTCATTGGTGCTCTTGATGTGGAAGAAAAGGCGATAGCAAAAGACATACGTGCTCAATGTATTAAGGGAGGATCTAGAAGAAAAACTTCCAGTCCCACAAGTTCAAGAACAAGGGCAAGTTTGATGGTAAAGCAAAGTTTGATGGGAAGAACAAGGTTGTACATCATACAAACTTCAAGAAGAAGAATGACAAGAAGAAATGTGTTTGTCATGTGTGGAGAGATCCTGATCACTGGGGTCCTAGTTGCCCTAATCGCAATGACAAGCATCATCTTGGGAAAGGCGACAAGACCACTAATGTTGTCATTGGAGACACTGACATGAAGGATGTTGGGTATGGTATATTTCCCACTATTTTTTCAGTATGTCTTTCTCCTAATTGGTTGATTGACACGGGTGCTAATGTGCATGTATGAAGTGACATTTCCATGTTTTCGTCTTATCATACCACAGGGGCTTCCATCATGCTGATGGACAATGGTTCAAGTTCTCTGTTCGTGGTGTTGGCACGGTCGATCTGAAGTTTACTTCGGGGAAGATTGTGCGGCTGAAGAACGTTCATTATGTCCCATCCGTCAATAAAAATCTTGTTAGCAGATCTCTTCTGTGTAGAGATGGCTACAAGCTTTTGTTTGAGTCGAATACATTTTTAATATACAAGTATGGAACCTTTGTTGGTAAAGGCTATGAGTCAGGAGGCCTGTTTCGTTTATCCTTGGCAGATGTTTGCAATAAAGTTGTTAATCATGTTTGCAACAACAGTGAATCAAATGCGTGGCATTCACGTCTTTGTCATGTTAACTTTGGTTGCATGTCGTGACTAGCAAAGTTGAACTTAATCCCTAGTTTCACCACTGTCAAGGGATCTAAGTGTCAAGTGTGTGTGCAAGCTAAGAAACCTCGTAAGTCTCATACGACTGCGGAAACAAGAAATCTTGCACCACTAGAGCTCATACATTCAGATCTTTGTGAAATGAATGGTGTTTTGACAAAAGGTGGAAAGAAATATTTCATGACATTAATTGATGACTCCACTAGATACTGCCATGTGTACCTTCTGAAATCTTAGGATGAGGCTTTCAACTTTTTGAAGATCTATAAAGCTGAAGTGGAAAACTAACTTGATCGTAAAATCAAGAGGCTTATGTCCGATGTGGTGGAAAGTATTTTTCCAATGAATTTGATGCTTTTTGTGCGGAACATGGTGTAATCCATGAGAGGACTCCTTGCTATTCACCTCAGTCAAATGGGTAGCCGACAGAAAGAACCGTACTCTAACTGATTTGGTTAACATCATGTTAGACACTTTGTGTCTCTCCAAGGCATGGTGGGGGGAGGTGATATTGACTGCATGTCAAGTCCTAAACCGAGTTCCCACAAAGAACAAAGAGATAACTCCATTCGAGGAATGAGAGAAGAAAAAGGTTAAAACTCTCTTATCCATGAACCTGGCACTACTAGGAAAAGGCCTACTAATGGCGCACCGGTTTTGCCTACTAATGGCGCACTACCGGTGCGCCATTAGTAGCACGCCACTAGTATTTTTTTACTAATGGCGCACCCTGGTGCGCCATTAGTATCTGGTATACTAATGGCGCACCACGCAATGCGCCATTAGTATGTAAGAACATGCGCCATTAGTATGCCTCCCGGGGGGCCATACGTAACCATGTGCTTTGTCATACTAATGGTGCACTCTGAGGTGATGCGCCATTAGTATCCTTTGGCATACTAATGGCGCACCTGGAGGTGATGCGCCATTAGTATGAATATTTGTTTTTTTCCTTTTCTGATTTTTGCACAGGTTACAAAATATATTATTGGACAAAATATAGACAGCAGCACACAACAACAGCAGATTCATCGAATACAATAGAAGATTAGTCTCCGAATACAATTGATCATATTAGTCTCTGAATTCAAAAGACCGAACAAAGATAAAACATTACAAGTCTCAAGACCGCGAGTATCGAGTTTGTCTTCACATTACAAGTCGATATCGATCATCTAAACTACCATCACATAGAAGAGAGCCGCGGTCATCACGATGAGCATCATTGCGATCAAACTGGTCTTCATCCGGTTCCTCCAACGCTCCCTCCTCTCGCCCGCTAGATAGCGGGCGTATCTAGATTCAGCCTCCGCCCTAGTGGTGTACCCTTTGTAACTGTTACCGCTGAAACGGTGAACCTGTCTCCGACACTCCTCCCAGTCGTCATAGACTCCGGGAACCTTACCCTTGTACACGGCATACGACGACATCTCTATGCACAAGCCAAACAACAGATAATACATAAGCAATATGTAAGTATGCAACAAAAGGATCGAAAGAGAAAATCAAGACATTAATAGCACGATTCATGGTCCTACTAATAAATAGCATCAATTACATCTAAGTTGAATGACTGTCCAAACCAAAGAGACATACGAATTCATTAAAGTTTAATTACAACATGAGCCAATCAATGTTTCAGAACTACACATCACTACTTTCGACTCAACTCATCGGACAGGAGCGTGGATGAAGCCGTCGTCTGTCGTGATGGTCATGAAATCGCGGTCATTGTCACCCTGCATTTGTAGCATTCCATCGATCTCACTGTTGGACGGTTGATATCTGCGGAAGAACTTCCCCGAGGTATGAAGGACATCTTGATGGATGATGTCCACAAACTCCGACTGGATGCGAAAGAATTCTTGTCTGAGGTCCGCGTCCTGGGTTGTCGACAACCTCGCGGCCCAATCTTTGAGACTATCTGGTAGCAGAAGGTGATGATGGTCCCTTACGATCGCCCGCATGTGATGGAGGGCGTAGTAGGCATCCTTCTGACCGCCAGGCGGCTGCTTGACGCAGCAGAACTTCGTATTGTGTGAGAAGGTGTGCTTGCCGTACTTACGAACTGCCCTGGTGAAGGTGCCTCCAGATTTGGCGTAGCCAGGGAGAACATCATCAAGAACTTTCTTAACATTTGTGTAGTCTATCTTGGAGTTACAATTCGGGTCGAAATACGTGGCCATGGAATATTTCGGGCTTAGGAGGATGAGTGTGCAATGTGTGTCACTGCACAGAACACGGAATGTTAGAAAAAAAAGAACGATCGAAATCTAAGAAATCATATGTTACAGGGCAGTTAAGGGATGACTTACTCGGGAAAGTAAGCCACAAGGAAGTTATCCTTATCTGGGTTTGCCAGAATGACGCCTTCGAGGTGTGAACTCGCAACTTGGCGGTCCCCAGCGCTGCTCAAGTGCTTGGCACGCATGTAGAAGGGGTCAACTATCACGATGTCCGGGGTCTTGTCTCTAATGATCCACATCTCCATACTCAGCGAAAACAGCTGAACGAAGGTGTAGTGCAGCGGATGAAGGTTAAACATAGCAAAGCTATCATCAAACCGCAGGATGATCGTACCCCCGATGTCACCATCCACAAAGCCCTTGCCCTCTGGCACCTTGGCCACGAAAACCGGGTATGCCACATCATTCTCTCTGAGACGCCGCTTCTCCAAAGAAAGAACACTGTCGTGCAGACTCCGCATAGCGTCGGTTGCAGCATTGAGCATATTTGGCGGTAGCATCGCCCTACCCGCCACCTGCACCCTCCTCGAGATATCCTTAGGTGAAGGTGGCCCGTCCTGAGCACGGATTGAACTCGGTGCCGGCTAGCTCCCACCGGCGCCCTTGTTAGTCTTTCGTTTCGGTCCCTTCTTCTTGATCTCCTGTAATGGGACCGAGTTCTACTCACAGACCGCCTTCTTGAGCGTGTTGGGGCTGATAATATTTCGCACCTCAGCTATCTAAGGCTCGGTGAAGGCGGGAGCTGGAGGCGTCTCCTGAGAACTGAACGCCAGACGACGCCTGTTGCAATTGGATTTCTCCGCCGTATCAGCTAGATTGCGGTCGTCTTGGTTGGGTTCTTGAGAAAGAGGCCCGCAGAACTCGTCAGCATACCCATGTTTGGCAAAGTACTTACCGACTTTGGTAAATGTACCGTCGTCGTTGTCCTCGTCATCCGGATCCTGTGCCATAGGGATGTCCGTATCCTGTGCCATAGGGATGTCTGGCATAGGGATGTCTGGCAGGTCTGGTAGCGTTGCGGCATTCTTGCCATGGCTTGGCGCCGGCATGACTGGAGGTCTTGTATGTGGGGTGGTGTCCCCCGCCCCCAAACGAATCTGGCTCTTCGGCCAAAGCAGGGGCCAGTTTACGCAGGCGCTGAGGGTCATCTCATCTTCTTCGTCGGCGACAGCGTGTCGAATCGGAGGTAACAGCTCGTCGCAGCCTGGCAGCACCCGAACCACTTCAACCCTATACACTGTGGGTGCCATCAGATTACCGTGGAACATGCGGTTGCCCAGTTGAATGATTCGTCCCTTGGTGACATCGACCAACTCGCCGCCGACGAAGTGCAGAAGAGTGCAAGGAATGTCGGCGGTGCCCTGCGAAAACATGTAGGGCGTCAGGGATGCCCAGTCAAAGGCAATGAGATGAAGTCATCGGCCGAGAGGCTTAGTTACCATGATGCCGTCGAGATCGGCTAATATCGAGGCACCGCCAATGGTGGGCGTGCAACTGACGGAGGGGGAGCTTGCTGGCGAGGTGCCGGCCGGCATACACCCAGGTGCATTAAGCTCCAATGCCCGTGCCGGCGCCGGAGACACCAATGGCGCAGCCTACGCACTGTGCGAGTTGCTGGCCATGAAGCTGGGAACCGGGGGAGGCCCCTGTTGGCCGCCCACAATCCACGTCGTCAGCCCATGAATCAATGTAGGCACCATGGCGTTGAGCTTTGTTCCCAGTTGTTGTTCCACTTGCTCTTGGACAAGCTCCGGAATCCGTGCCACTTGTGCCTTGAGTGCTTCAACCTCGCACGTGTGGCTTTCCGAGCTAGTCTTTTTCTCCTTCCGCACACCAGCGGTATAGTATGACCCCCATTTTGTGGACAAGCCTTTGCCGGCCACACGACCAGCTGACGTCGGCTTAGTGAGCTTATCCTTGTTTTTCATTATGTTCAACGCCCTATTTAAAGGGGTGTCGAAAGGGGAGCTCTGAGACGACCCCGCGCTACCGCTTTCAGTTTCCTGCGGAAGGAACGTGAACCATTAAGAAATATTGGGGATTAATTAGAGTGCAACCATATGGAGCTAATTACGCGGGGGGTGTATTCCTTACCAGAACAAGCTCAAGCGCCCTAGTCTTCGGATCCGTGGTAAGCTCCTTTGTTATCGGGTCCTCCTTGTACTGGGCCCTGACAAAGTTCCTGGTCTACTTGTCACCGCTGTATTTCTTGAAGCGGGGCGGTAGGCCTTGCTCGGCACGCTCCGCATCCTCCTTGTCCCATATAGGCTCCGCCACTCTGTAACCGCTGGGACCGAGTTTGTGTTCCCCTAAGTTCAACTCCCACATTTCTTTCCCCCACTAACTTGATTCGGAGGTTGCGCTGCTCTCGCACTTGATCTTGAACTCCTTGTAATCATCTTCACTGATCGAAGAATATTTCGCCTTGATCTTCTCATAACTATCACCTTTATCAATCATTCTCTTCATCGCGCTTCTCCAAGTAGACAGGGCCATGCTCATCCTCGTGAGGGCGGCACTGTTCACTTTATTCCCCGAGAGGCGTGTGTTTTCAAAATCGGCGGGGAACTTGTATCGTTCGTGCAGCTTCATGAAGAGGAGGTTGCGCAAATTCCCACGGTCCTTATGCCTAAGGTTCTCGGTGTTGATTGAGACGGTGCTCCGGAGAATGCACCCGAGCTGAAGCGAGTACTCCTTGACTATATGTAATATTTCTAATTCTATAAGCCTGCAAGTTTGTGAAATTAACACAAACCAATTTGGTTAGCAAGTCACGGCAGCACATGACAGTGAGGTAATGGTCCCACAAAGCATGGCTGGGCATGGCCCGAGCGTAGTGGAGACGCGGTCGCGGTGCTGTGAGCGCACCTGGGTGGGGCCAGGGCGTGGCCCGAGCGTAGTGGAGGCGCGGTCGCGGTGCGGTGAGTGCGCCTGGGCGGGGCCAGGGCGCGGCCAGGGGCCGAGGGGAGCACGGCCACGGGGGGCGGCAACCAGGAGCTGGGGCGCGGTGGTGCGACAGTCTACGGCGACAAAATCGAAGGGGGTGGGGGAGGGGAACCGATGCAGCTCACCGAGAGGAAGACGATGGCGAGCTCGTGCGGGGTCGGGGTTGACGAGGTGACGCGGATCGATGGTGAGGCCGCGGTGGCCGGAGGTGGAAGAAGACCTCGATCCGCACGATGCAGAGTCTTCAAGCTCGAACGGCTGGCCGTAGATGACGTAGAAGAACACTGTAGAGCTCCTAGACTCCTTGGTGGGGTGCAGGGACGACGGTGGTCGTGGGGACGATGTGGTGTCGACGGGGACGACCTAGTTGGGTGGAGCAACACGAGGGTAGGGGAAGTGGGGAGGTGCTAGGGTGTGGAG
>NC_041383.1:164928777-164950526 GCF_002162155.2 Triticum dicoccoides
GAGGGTCGTCGGAGCGGGTGTGGCGGGGGAGGGAAGGGGGATCTGGCGAGGGAGAGGGAAGGGGGGATCGGGTGAAGGGGTATCCCGGTGTAGGATTCCATCGTTACCCCGGAGTTCTGATAACCATCGCTCTTCATGTCCTTGTTCTCGGTGTAGAATGTGTAGCCGTTGATATCGTACACCTCATAGGTCATCAGGTTGTGCTCGGTGCCCTGTGACAAGGCGAATATGAGTTGTTCTTCCGCGGAAGAATCCTCATGTAAAGGGTACGACAGAAGCTTCTGCTTGAACCAACGCGTGAAACATGAGTTGTGCTCTTTGATTATATCTCCGTCCGTCCTCTGTTGGCCTCGGTCATTGTACGTCTTCTCAATAAAGGTTTTGTGCTCTACCACCCAAGGATCGACCACGTCTATGTGTTGTAGCGCGACGTCGGCGAGTCGACCCTCGAAGTCGACATGCATTTCGCGGTGACCCTCACAGTGACCCCATCCAGCGAGCCTGCCGAGGTGCCTGTTGATGGGCAGACCAACGGGGTTCTCGATGCTTAGATAATTCGTGCAGTAGGAGATGCACTCTTCGGTCAGAAAGCCCTTGGCTATACTTCCCTCTGGACGTGACAATATTGCGAACGTATCCTTTGATGACACCATTCATCCTTTCGAACGGCATCATGCTGTGCAGGAACATCGGCCCGAGTTGGATGATATCCTCCACGATATGGACCAGCAGATGCACCATAACGTCGAAGAATGTGGGCGGGAAGTACATCTCAAGCTCGCATAGTATCACCACAATCTCTTCCTGTAGCCTTCTGAGTTGCCTCACGCCAATCGACTTCTGAGAGATGACGTCGAAAAAGTTGCATAGGCTAAATAGTGTTTCACGGACGTGCGCGTCCATGATCCCACGGATTGCAACTGGAAGTATCTGCGTCATCAGCACGTGACAGTCATGAGACTTCATCCCGCTGAACTTCTGCTTCGCTGGGTCTAGGTATCTGCTTATCTTCCCCGTGTAATCGTAAGGAAGTTTTACTCCTAGGAGGCAGGTGAAAAACTGCTCGATCTCCTCCTGACTTAGAGTGAAGCACACGTGAGGGTAGTCATTTCCGGTCTTCTTGGCATTTTTGTCTTTGTGGCGACTTTCTGTGTCCTGCTTCGCCTCATCATCATCATCATCATCATCATCATCATTAGTGTGAAGCTCCTGCCTAATGCCCGTTGATTTCAAGTCTGCCCTTGCTTTCGGCCCATCTTTGGTCCTCTCTGGCATGTTGAGCAGGGTACCAAGCAGACTCTCACACACGTTCTTCGTGATATGCATGACATCAAGGCTGTGAGGCACATGGTGGATCTTCCAGTATGGCAAGTCCCAGAAAACATACCTCGTTTTCCATACCTTCAGCAGCGGCTCTGGCACCTTTCGCTTCTTTCCTGGTTCTGGCGCCTTTTGCTTCTTTCCCGGCAGTGGGAAGTCTTTCCAATTTTTCAACAGCTCATCTATTTCCTCGCCGCTCCTCGTACACGGGCGTTTTCGGGGTTCGGTTTCACCATCGAACAGATCCTTGCGTTTCCTCCACGGGTCATCGTCGCGAAGCCACCTTCGATGTCCCATGAACATGGTTTTCGAAGACCTAGGATCTCTATCTAGCTGGCGATACAGTGTGTCATCCATGCACCTTACGCATCCAGAAAATCCGTTGACTACCTGCCCCGCGAGATATCCGTAACCGAGATTGTCGTCCACCGTCGTGAGCAATGCGGCTCTCATAGGGAAATATTCTTTCTCTGCGGCATCCCACATATTGGCTGGCGTTTTCCACAGCGTGTCTAGCTCCTCCTTCAGCAGCCCTAGATACAGATTGATGTCGTTCCCTGGTTGTTTCGGCCCTTCAATTAGCATACTCATGTGAATGTACTTCCTCTTCATGCACAACCAGGGGGAAGGTTGTACATCCACACAAACACAGGCCAGGTGCTATGTGTGCTTCTCTTGCTGCCAAACGAATTGACTCCATCGATGCTCGCGCCCAGCACGATGTTCCTTGGATCCTTCCCAAATTCTGGGTATTCGAAGTTCAACGCTTGCCACTGGCTCGCATCCTTAGGGTGACTCAACATCTTGTCTTTTTTATTTATCTCCAGATCATTTCCGTCATCTTCCCGCTTCTTCTCCTCCCTATCTGCGTGCCAACGCAGGAGCTTTGCTACCTTAGGGTCCGTGAAATACCGCTGCAGATGAGAAGTGATCGGAAAGTACCACACCGATTTTCGAGGAGCTTTCTTCCTCTTCTTGTATCGAGTGACGCCGCACACCGGACATATGGTAGACTCTGTGTGCTCGTCCCGATAAATGATGCAATTGTTCATGCACACATGGTATTTCACGTGTGGTAAATCCAGAGGACACACGATTTTCTTCACCTCCTCGAAACTGGTCGGGCACTTGTTCCCCTTGGGAAGACGTTCGTGCCAGAATGACATGTTCTCGTCGAAGCATGCGTCGGTCATTTTGTGTTTTACCTTCATCTCCAGAGCCATGAGCGTTACTTTCAGGCAGGTATCCTCGGGCCTGCATCCTTCATACAAGGGAGTAACCGCGTCTATCTCCAGTTGATCCAGCTTGGCTTTCTCTCAGGCGACAGCTCTTGTGTTATCCGTCTGCTTGAGAAGCAACTCTTGAATATGAGGGTCTTGCACCCAGCCTCCATCGTCGTCTGCTCCGGCATCTTCATCTTCATGATCATGCCCTTCGTCTTGATCTTCCTCATCATCATGTACGACATCTTCTACATGATGACTGTGTACAGCATCACCATCGTGATCATGTCCTGGAGATTCTTCGTCTTCTCGCCCGCCCTCACCGCGGTGGTTGTCTTGTTGCCCTTCCTCATTTCTTGCCCGGCCCCCATGGACGACTTCATAGTCATCTTCATCACCTTGCCACCGATAGCCATCCATGAAACCACGCAAGAGCAGGTGGTCCCGCACCTGCCCGGAATCCGGGTCCGCAATAAGGCTCTTCAGCTTGCATCTTCGACCCGGACATCTTATCTCCGTCTCGTTCTTTTGAAGCATCTCGGCCTTTGCGGAGCTCAAAAACCTATTCACGATGCCTTTGGTCATCGTGCGGACCATGGTCGCCTGCGGGGTAGAGCAAAACGATATTTTAGAACCAAGAAAAAAATTTGGCATGACCTTCCCTAAAAATAGGACCAAAAAGAATGCATAGTGCCAAAATTCTCGCCGAAACGGAAATGAATCAACATTCCGGCAAAATATTGGCAACTATCGCATTTCAAATACCGGTACCTGCAAACACAAACATATATGCAACACCACAAACATATGCAACATCACAAACATACATAGATCTAGCTAGGCCACAAAAAGTGCATGTGCACGTTGTTGGAGCGAGCTAGGGAGAAAAAAAGTAGACCTACAACATGAAGATAGCTTTCCCCTTACTTACCTATCAAAAAAAGGTAATTTCACCACTTAATTTTGATGAATCTATGGTGCAAATGAGGTGAGGAGGAGGAGGCAGCCGAAAGTTTGGAGAAGGAAGTGGAGGGAATGAAGTGGGGAAAGTGAGTGGGTAGGTGTGGCTATCCAAAATATCTTGTTGGGGTCCCAGGTTACTAATGGCGCACCACTAGCAAATGCGCCATTAGTATGCCTGCTTACTAATGGCGCACCTGCAGGTGGTGCGCCATTAGTAGTTTTGCAAAAAAGTAAAAAAAAAATACTAATGGCGCACTGTCTTCCTAGTGCGCCATTACTAGTTAGAACTAGTAATGGCGCACTTCGGTCGGATGCGCCATTAGTATGTATGTAAATATGAAAAAAAACTTTATTACTAGTGGCGCACCGTTTTTCTGGTGCGCCATTAGTGTCTTCCACACCAATGGCGCATCACAAACTAGTGCGCCATTAGTATATAGTAGTGGCGCACTACAATCCTGATGCGCCATTAGTGTCAATCCTATCTATAGCCCTTTTCCTAGTAGTGTGTGGTTGTTTGGCGAAAGTCAATGTGCCAATCCCAAAGAAGCGCAAGCTTGGACCAAAGACTGTGGATTGTGTTTTCCTAGGATATGCTTTTCATAGCATTGGTTATAGATTCTTGGTTGTAGAATCTAAGGTATCTGACATGCATGTTGGTACAATCATGGAGTCGAATGATGCGACTTTGTTTGAAGATATCTTTCCCATGAAGGATATGGCTACCTCATCTAATCAAGAGATGCCTAGTGCATCGAATCAAGAATTTGCAATTACTGAACCTACCATTTCGATGGAACACTTTGAAAATCCTATGGAGGAGAACATTGAAGTTCCTACTAGAAGCAAGAGACAGAGGACTGCAAAGTCCTTTGGTGATGATTTTCTTGTGTATCTCATAGATGACACTCTCGGTTCTATTTCAGAGGCCTATACATCAAAAGATGCTGACTACTGGAAGGAAGTGGTCCGTAGTGAGATGGATTCCATCTTGCCAAATGAAACTTAGGAGGTACCTTGTGGGTGCAAACCTATATGATGTAAATGGGTATTAAAGAAGAAGCTTAGGCCCAATGGTACTATTGAGAAGTACAAGGCACGACTCGTGGCCAAGGGTTATACCCAAAAGGAAGGTGAAAACTTCTTTGATACTTACTCACCTGTGGCTCGACTGACCATTATTCGAGTACTACTTTCATTAGCTGCCTCACATGGTCTTCTCGTACATCAAATGGATGTTAAGACTGCTTTCCTAAATGGAGAGTTGGATGAGGAAATTTACATGGAACAACCAGATGGGTTTGTAACAGATGGTCAGGAACGAAAAGTGTGTAAGTTGATGAAGTCTTTGTATGGACTTAAGCAAGCACCCAAGAAGTGGCATGGGAAGTTTGAAAGAACTTTAACAGCTGCAGGATTTGTTGTAAACGAAGATGATAAATGTGTGCACTATCGTCATGGTGGGGGCGAGGGAGTTATCCTTTGCTTGTATGTTGATGATATACTTTCAGAACAAATCTGAATGTTATTAAGGAGGTCAAGGATTTCCTATCTCGTTGTTTTGAGATGAAGGATTTAGGAGTGGCTAATGTCATTCTGAACATCAAGTTGTTGAGAGACGATGATGGTGGGATTACATTGCTTCAATCTCACTATGTGGAAAAGATCTTGAGTCATTTTGGCTACAGTGACTGCAAGCCCTCTCCAACACCATATGATGCTAGCGTGTTGCTTCAAAAGAATCGAAGAATTAGTAGAGATCAATTGAAATAGTCTCAGATTATTGGCTCGCTTATGTACTTAGCCAGTGCTACAAGACCTGACATCTCTTTTCCTGTTAGCAAACTGAGCTGGTTAGTATCAAAACCAGGAGATGTACATTGGAAAGCTCTAGAGAGAGTTATGTGTTACTTGAAAGAAGGCATTGAGAGTTATGGAATTCACTACATTGGGTACCCAACGGTACTGGAAGGGTATAGTGACTCAAACTGGATCTCAGATGCTGATGAGATAAAGGCCACGAGCGATATGTATTCACTCATGGAGGTGGCGCTGTTTCTTAGAAGTCTTGCAATTAGACCATCTTAACAAGGTCAATAATGGAAGCAGTACTCACAACACTAGATACAACTAAGGTCGAAGCAGATTGGCTTCGTCGGCTCTTGAATGACTTGCCGGTAGTTGAGAAACCTGTACCCAGTATCCTTATGAACTGCGACAACCAAACCGTGATCGCTAAAGTGAGAAGCTCAAAGGATAACATGAACTCATCAAGGCATGTTCACAGAAGGTTAAAGTTTGTCAGGAAAATGAAGAACTCCGGAGTTATTGCATTGGATTATATCCAAACGTCTAAAAATCTGGAAGATTCTTTTATTAAGGCTCTATCATGTAATGTAATAGATAATGCATTGAAGGAGATGGGTATGAGATCTACAATATGAGTTGTTCATAGTGGTAACCTAGTCTATCACTATTGGAATCAGGATCTTTGCCATCAACCAGCTCTTTGCCGTCAGCGAGCTGACGGCAAAGAATGTCTTTGCCATCATCTTAAAGAAAACTAACGGCAAAAAATGAGCTAACGGCAAAGATCATGTTTGCCGTCAGCCAGCTCTTTGCCGTCCGCTAGAGAACGACATAGTAGCTTTGCCGTCAGCTAGCAGACGACAAAGATGGAGGGTGGCCCACTAGCGAGAACCACCTAACGGCCACTTTATTTGCCGTCTGCTAGGAGATGACAAAGAAAGTGGTGAAACTAACGTCCGTTAGCTAGGTTCTTTGACGTCTGCTAGCAGACGACAAAGAACTGTGACCTAAACTAAAAAGCGGCCAGACCCACCCCTCTCTCTCCCCCCTCCCCTTTCCCTCCCCTCATCACACCCGCGCCGCCGCCCCCGTGTCCGAGCCACTGCCGCCGCCCTGGTGATCCGCCTCGCCTCGCCGCCCCGCCCTACTCCGCCGCCCCGGCGCCCCTCTCCTCCACCCCTGCGGCCGCCCAGCCCTGGCGCCCCACTCCTCCAACCCACGGCCGCCCCACTGCTCTGGCGCCCCCTCCTCCATCCCAGGCACCCCCTGCCGTGCCTAAAGGTGAGACATCCCTCTTCTTCTTTTTTTATATTTTTTAGATTTAGTTTAATTAGGTTTAGTTTAATTTAGGCTTGGTATAGTTTAGGTTTTGCTTAGGTTTTGTTTGTGTTTTTTAGGTTTAGATTTAGTTTAGTTTAGGTTAAGTTTAGGTTTAATGTAGGTTAAGAAAAAAGAAGAAAGATGAAAAAAAATAAGAAGAAGAAGAAGAAGAAGAAGAAGAGGAAGAAGAATAAGAGGAAGAAGAAGAGGAGGAGGAGGAGGAAGAAGAATATTAGGGATGCATCACCGATGAAACCGGGTCGAGGATCGGGGTGCGTCACCGTCGTAATCGCGTCGAGGATCACTGGTCGCCTAGGGGTCGGGAATCGCCGGTCGCCGAGGGGTTGAGAGTCGGGGCAGAGGGTTGAGGATCGCCGGTCGCCTAGGGGATAGATGGTGGAGCCAGTGGGTCTTGCCGGTCCCGACGCCGTCGCCCAGGCCGAGATTCCCCCGGTCCGAGTGCTGAGCCGTCGACCATGCATCACCACACCTGAGGGCGCCCGGGGACGAGCGGGTTTGGGGGTTCCTTAGTGTCGATGGAACCCTAAATAACAAGTATTGTCGGTGCGAGATACATGTAGCCGTCGGTGTCGAACACTACGTACACGCCCCACAAGTGACTCTGGTGTCCGGCGTCCCGCAGCAATAGTTGTCGGCATCGATGGTGGTCGAACACCATTGCGAATTTGTCTTGCAGCCTTTGCGATGACGATTAAAAGCTAAGTGTTGAAACTTGAAACACCCAAACTGAAAACTTGGCTTTAATCCTCATCGCAAAGGCTGCCAGACAAATTCGCCAAGGTGTTCGACCGTCATCGGCCACCCAAACTATTGTTGCGGGACGCCGGGCTCCGGCTTCACTTGTGGGACGTGGATCTAGTGTTCAATGCCGAGCGCCACATGTATCTTGCACCGATGATATTTGCTATTTAGGGTTCCATCGACGCCGAGGAACCCCCTAATCCGCTTGTCATGTTGTAAATATTTAGTTAGGTTGACGGAAAAAATATTGTTATGTTACTCATCTTTTGATTTAAATTTGCAGTTTTTTCGTCGCTGCGAGGGTCTAGTGTTCGACGAGCTCTGCCCCTGTGTTCGTGGGTGAGCACAAATGACATATCCTCCCCCCTTCATTTGCTCTATTCCGGTCTTCGTGCCGATGAAACTTGCTAGCTATAGGTGTCTTCAATCATCAGTATGCGTGATCACTATACGTCTCCCGTTCGAAAGGGTTAGATCTATAAATATGAATGCATTTGCATATTTATAATTGTGATTCTTTTGAATTGTCAAACGTTATCCATGGACAGCCCGAGTATGTGTAGATTTTGTTTGCTTTCCCATATGCTCTACTCTAGATCCGATGCAGAATTTCGTCAGTGCCTCCCTGTTGTTCTCCGGGTACACATCCTCTCTACTTATTGCCGAGACGTGTACCAGGAGAACAGCAGGGAGGTGCTGCCGAAATTTTGCATCGGATCTGGAGCAGAGCATGGGAAAACAAACCCAATCTACACATAATCGGGTGGGATTAAGACCTATCTTTACCTATTAGCGTCTAGGTTGCATGGACGTAATAAAAGTGAGAACTCCATTAACTAATGAATATATACATGCTGTTTTCACTTGGCGGCGCAGATGGAGAGGGAGTTGGAGGAGAGGATGGCTAGTATGTTGGTGGAGGAGAGGAACCAGAACGACGCGTCTCACCGAGCCCTATACGAGCTCCTCGTGGTAATTTTCTCCTGCATATTAGCCGAATCATGCACGTAATGTTTGTTCCATTACTAACTAATATGACTAACTTGTGAAAACAAAATGTGCAGTCCGTGTGCGAGAAAAATGGTCAGACCCCTCCGTTGATGCCCCAGATTGGTATAGTGAGTTTCATTTGAATGGTCATTAGTTACTAGTATCCACATTTCAGTTGCATCATGCTAACTAGACATTGCAAATGATCTTTAATGCAGCATGCCTCCCGACAAGCATCGATCGATCCTTCTCTGTCTCGCACTGGCACAACCCGGACCAGTCCTTCTCCGCCTTGCACTAGCGCAAACGCGACCGGTCCTTCACCTCCGTGATGATGGTAAGTTTTCCCAAGTGACTTGATATGATTAGTTAGCTAGAAAATGGCATAACTACCTAGGATAGCTCAATAATGATCTATAGCTAGCTTAGCTAGTTCATTTATGACATAATTAGCTCACTTAGGTAAAAAATGGCATAACTACCTAAGATAGCTCAATAATAATCTATAATTAGCTTAGCTAGTTCATTTATGACATGATTAGCCCACTTAGGTTAAAAAATGGCATAATAACCATGGTTTAGCTCCAAAATGACCTATACTTAGCTTATTTTCCTCGAAACTGACATAATAACCTTACTTAGCTCCAAACTGACATACTTTACTTAGGATAGCTATAAAATGACCTATACTTAGCATTTTTCCCTCCTAAATGACTTAATATGCTTAGTTAGCTAAAAATGGCATAACTACCTAGGATAGCTAAATAATGATCTATACTTAGCTTACCTAGTTCAATTATGACATAATTAGATTATTAGGTAAAAAAATGGCATAATAACCTTGGTGTAGCTCCAATCTATCATATAATTAGTTTATTTTCCTCCAAAATGACAAAATAACCTTACCGAACTCCAAAATGACCGATTTTAACTAGGACAGCTCTAAAATGACCTACATTACCATTTTGTCCTCCAAAATGAATAAATATGCTTAGCTAGCTCAAAAATGGCATAACTACCTAGGTTAGCTCCAAAATGACCTATTTACTTAGCTTAGCTCTAAACTGGCCTACACACTTAGCATTTTACCTAGCTTTTCAGGAAGGGTCACATATCGGAGCCTTTAGGCAAGTCCACATACTCAACCATCATATAGTATTCTATGATTGCTAACACTCACCGCATACACATGAGCAAAACATTTCAACCAGACACATAGAAAGATTGGGACTTATAGTTTCGCCTCCCAACATATTCACCTCAAGGGTGATGTCAACAATAATAACTCATGCTACCCATATTCAACTGGACATATGTGGCTAGATCTTTCCCCACCATATGATGCTTGCCAAAGGAAAAAATAAAAAGGAATAGAGAGAAAAACTTTGACTCTTGCATAAAAGTAAATACATAAAAGTAAAAGATAGGCCCTTCACAGAGGGAAGCAGAGATTGCCATGCACTTATTTGTTTGTATTCTCAACCCCTTAATGCAAAAGAATGCCACATTGTATTGCCCCTTGTGATGGCAACCTTTATTATGCAGTTTGTTGCTTTAATTCTTCACCATCACAAGTTCGTACAACGCTCAATTTTCTGTTACACTAAATGATCTTACACTTTTACAAGCAATTTTTATTGCCTTATTGCACCGATGACAACTTACTTGAAGGATCTAACTCAATCCTTAGGTAGGTATGGTGGACTCTTGAAAATAAGATTTGGGTTTAAAGGTTTTTGTATGCACAAGTAGTATCTCTACTTAGTGCGGAATTTTGGCTAGCAAAGATGGGGGGCAAACACCACATGTTAAAGGATCTATGAGAATATAACTTCTATGTGAATGTGAACAAACATAAATCATTATGTTGTCTTCCTTGTCCAACGTCAACAAATTTGGCATATAATATTTTGATGGGGGACTCACAATCACAAAAGATTTCCATGATAGTGTATTTATATGTGAATCTTCTCTTCCCTTATTAATTATTTCATGAGTCGCATCATTGACCAATGCTATGTTTGTCAATCTCTAATAATATTTTCTACTTATACTTTTCCTTATGTGGTGTCATCACCTACCATAGGATTAGCATATGATATTTTCATTTATTTCCTTTATTTTTATTGGAACATGAAGGTAAAGAAAACAAAAACTCAAACTAAACTTTATTATATATCTCGCACTCGATTACAAGGATAGATCACTAAGCAAGCTCTCGAAAAGAAAGGATCGAACTAAACTTTTATTCATCTAAAGCAAAAGATCAAACTAAAATAAGTAAAGGCAAAAGATAGTAAGGGTGATATGGCCGGGGCACATCCCCCAAGCTTGGCGGAAGCCAAGGGGAGTGCCCATACCCGATACTCAATTTTCTTTTGGTGATGAAGAAGGTGGTGGTGATGGAGTAGAGGGTTTGTCCTTCTTCCTCAGCTTACACTTCAGGATGGAATTTTCCTCCTTCAATTCACCGATCTCCTGTTCAAGCTCCAGTACCTTTTTGCATAAATCTTGCTTATTTTTCTGCAAAAGGTGGAAGGGTATAAACTAAACCTTAGGCCTCTTTGTTTTGTTTGGGAGGCTTGACTTCTTGAATTCCACATGCATGTCCCCAGGTTGAGGCAATGGGACTTCTTTCTCTTCTGAGCTCGTCTCCTCCTTCTCCCTGGGATAATATTCTTCCTCTTCCTCCGAAGTCCAGCCATAATGCTCGACATCCCCATAGGACTTGGGGTTTACAACAAAATCAGCAACATAGCTCTAACCCTCAGAGTCTTGGGATGACATATTTTCAGATCTATCAGGAAATCGGTAAGAGAAGAAAACAGAAGATTTCTCCACGTCACGGTGGTCAATAGGTTTGGGGGGTATATAAAGCTTTTTTATCTTGGAAAACAAGCAGGTTGTAGAAAAACGGAATCCGGAAGGTACCCGAGCCTGGCGCACCCTGGTGTATTGTGCCCACCAGGGTCACTTTCCCGGTAGTTTCTTATTTTCCTAATTTTTGTTATATTACAAAATTGACAAAAAATATTTTGTGAATTTTTCGGAGTCCGTTTACTTACCGTATCACATACATCCTCCTTTTCATGATTCTGAAGTGTTCTGGAAGCACTCTTTTATGTGTTCTTCCGATGTCATAGTGTGGATAATATTACTTTCAACATTAATGGGCGTACCTAAGATATAATGTTTTATTCGTTACCCATTAACAACTTCGGGTTAGTACCTTCGACATTATTTATTTTGATAGCTCCAGACCGATAAACCTCCTCGATAACATAGGGTCCTTCCCGTTTGGAGAGTAGTTTTCCTACAAATAATCTGAAACGAGAGTTGTAAAAAAGAACATATTCTCCAACCTTGAACTCACGCTTTTGGATTGTTTTATCATGCCATCTTTTAACTTTTTCTTTAAAAACTTGGCATTTTCATAAGCTTGGGTTCTCCATTCATCTAATGAGCTAATACCAAATAACCTCTTTTCACCAGCAAGTTTGAAATCATAGTTGAGTTCTTTAATTGCCCAATATGTGTTATGTTCCAACTCAAGAGGAAATGACAAGATTTTCCGTAAACCATTTTATAGGGAGACACACCCATAGGATTTTCATATGTTGTTCTATAAGCCCAAAGTGCATCATCTAATTTCATAGACCAATTCTTCCGGGACCTATTGATAGTCTTTTGCAAAATTAATTTTATCTCTCTATTGCTAAGTTCAACTTGACCACTAGACTGAGGATGATAGGATGATGCAATTCTATGGTTAACATCATACTTTGCAAGCATTTTATGGAAAGCACCATGAATAAAGTGTGAACCACCATCAGTCATTAAATATCTAGGGACTCTAAATCTTGGGAAACTAACTTCCTTAAGCATTTTAATAGAGGTGTTGTGATCAACACTACTGGCTGGAATAGATTCTACCCACTTAGTAACATAATAAACAACAACCAAAATATGTGTATACCCACTAGAGAAGGAAAAGGCCCCATGTAATCAAATACCCAAACATCAAATGGTTCAACAACAAGTGAATAATTCATAGGAATTTCTTGACACTTACTGATATTACCTATCCTTTGACATTCATCACAAGATAATATGAACTTACGAGCATCCTTGAAAAGAGTAGGCCAATAAAATCCAGACTGCAATACCTTATGAGCAGTTCTGTCTCCTGCATGATGCCCTTCATATGCTTCAGAGTGACATTTCCGTAGGATTTGTCCCTATTCATGCTCAGGTACACAACGTCTAATAATACCATCTACTCCTTCTTTATAAAGATGTGGGTCATCCCAAAAGTAATGTCTTAAATCATAGAAGAATTTTTTTCTTTTGTTGGTATGTAAAGCTAGGTGGTAAATATTTAGCAACAATGTAATTAGCATAGTCAGCATACCAAGGAGTGTTATTGGAAACATTTATTGCAGCTAACTTCTCATCAAAACTATCATCAATAGGTAGTGGGTCATCAAGCACATTTTCAAGCCTAGACAAGTTATCAGCTACGGGGTTCTCTGCTCCTTTTCTATTAGTGATATGTAAATCAAGTTCTTGTAGCAAGAGAACCCAACGAATAAGTCTAGGTTTATCATATTTCTCTTCCATAAGATATTTTGTAGCAACATCATCGGTGTGAACAATTACTTTGAATCAACAATGTAAGATCTAAATTTATCACAAGAAAACACCACTGCTAGAAATTTCTTTTTCGGTAGTAGCATAATTGTTTTGAGCACTGTCTAGAGTTTTACTAGCATAATGGATAACATTTAGTTTCTTATCAACTCTCTGTCCTAGAACAACACCAACAACATAATCACTAGCATCACACATAATTTCAAAAGGCAAGTTCCAATCAGGTGGTTGAACAGTAGGTGCAAAAATTAAGGCTTTCTTGAGTGTTTCGAAGGATTCTAAACAATCATCATCAAAAACAAAAGGAACATCTTTTTGTAAAAGATTTGTAAGAGGCCTAGAAATTTTAGAAAAGTCTTTGATAAATCTCCTATAGAAACCAGCATGACCTAGGAAACTACAAATACCTTTGATATCTTTAGGACATGGCATTTCCTCAACTGCATCAACCTTAGCTTTTTCCACTTCAATACCTCTTTCGGAAATTTTATGACCCAAGACAATACCTTCATTAACCATAAAGTGGCACTTCTCCCAATTCAAGATAAGGTTCGTTTGCTCGCATCTCTACAAAACTCGATCAAGATTGCTTAAACAATCATCAAACGACTTCCCATAAATAGAGAAATCATCCATGAAAACCTCAACAATATTTTCACAAAAATTAGAGAATATAATAGTCATACATCTTTGAAAGGTAGCAGGTGCATTGCATAAACCAAAAGGCATATGTCTATAAGCATAAGTTCCAAAGGGGAAAGTGAAAGTGGTATTTTCTTGATCAGGTTGAGAAATAGGTATTTGTGAAAACCAGAGTATCCATCAAGAAAGAAAAATGTGTGTTCTTAGATAATCTTTCTAGCATTTGATCAATAAAAGGCAGAAGGTAATGATCTTTTCTAATTGCTTTGTTTAATTTTCTGAAATCAATTACCATTCTATAGCCTGTAACAATTCTTTGTGGAATAAGTTCATTCTTATCATTATAACAACAGTAATACCTCATTTCTTAGGGATACAATGAATAGGACTTACCCATCTACTATCAGCTATAGGATAGATTATACATGCTTCCAGAAGTTTTAATATATCCATTCTTACCACTTCCTTCATCTTCAGATTTAACTAACATTGGTGATCAACAACGGGTTTAGCATCAGGTTCCATATTAATCTTGTGCTGACATAGAGGGACTAATGCCTTTCAAATCATCAAGAGTATATCCAATAGCAGATCGGTTCTTCCTTAGAACTTTCAGTAATCTTTCTTCTTCATGTTCTGAAAGGTTAGCACTAATAATAACATGATATATCTTCTTCTCGTCAAGATAAGCATATTTCAAAGTGTCTGGAAATTGTTTTAATTCAAACATGGGATCACCTTTAGGTGGAGGAGTACCTCCTAGAGTTTCAATAGTCAAATTGTGTTTAAGCAGAGCTCGTTGTTCAAACAAAATCTTATCCATTTCATTTCTTTCATGCATATGTAAATCATTTTGTTGGTCTAGAAATATTGTTCTAAAGTATCAGTAGGAGGCACATCAATAGAAGCGAGACCATTTATTTCATCCTTACTAGGAATTCTTTTTCATGAAGCTTCCTACTAAACTTGGAAAATTAAACTCATGAGACTCATCACGAAAGCTAACACCGACAATTTGTTTCTCACAATCTATTTTAGCATTAACGGTGTTCAAGAAAGGTCTACCAAAGATAATGGGACAAAATTCATCTTGTGGGGAACCAATAACAAGAAAATCAGTATGGTATTTTATTTTCCCACACAAGACCTCAACATCTCTAACAATCCCAAGTGGTGTGATGGTGTCTCTATTAGCAAGTTTAATAGTAGCATCTATCTCTTCTATTTTAGATGGTGCTATGTCATTCATAATTTCTTGATATAAGGTAAAGGGAATAGCACTCACACTAGCACCTATGTCACATAACCATGATAATAATGATCTCCTATTTTAACTGAGATAACAGGCAGGTCTATGTTTTTCTCTTTAACAGGTTTGGCAATTCTAGTAGTTTCATTACAGAAGTAAATAACATGCCCATCTATGTTTTCTTCCATGAGATCCTTAACCATAGCAACAGTAGGTTCTACTTTGATTTGTTCATCAGGTTTAGGTGTTCTAATATAACTTTTTTAACCACAGTTGAAACTTTAGCATGTTACTTTATCCTAACAGGAAAAGGTGGTTTCTCAATAAAAGCAGTAGGAACAACTGGATCAACATTGTAAACAATAGTTTCCTCTTTAGCTAGTACCGATTCTTTAATTTCTTCTTTAATAGGTGGGTGATATTTAAACCACTTCTCCTTAGGGAGATCAGCATGAGTAGCAAATGATGCCCAAAATGAGGCTACTATCTCCGAGTCAAGTCCATATTTAGTGCTAACTTTTGAAAAGATTTAACACAATCATACTTTAGCTTATTACATGACTCTTTAACTTCGCCGAGTTCCCAATCTTCAGAGCTGCGTTTAATTCTTTCCAAAAGATCCCACCGGAATTCAATAGTCTTCTTTATAAAAGAACCAACATAAGAAGTATCAAGCATGGATCGATCATTATGAGAAAGCCGAGCATAAAAATTCTGGATAATAATTTCTCTTGAGAGCTCATGATTGGGGCATGAATATAACATTGACTTATGCCTCCCCCAAGCTAGAGTGATACTTTCTCCTTCATGAGGCCAATATATATATATAATTCCGATCACGATGAACTGGATGCATATGATATTTTTTTTGGTGAAACTCCTATTTCAATAGATTCCAATTCCAAGATCCAATATCATCGCATAGATATACCATGCCAATGATTTTTCCATTCAAAGATAAGGGGAAACCTTCTTCTTAAATTCATCTCTGGGTAAACCTGCAAGCTTAAACAACCCACAAATTTCTTCTACATATATCAAGTGCATATCAGGATGTTCGGTTCCATCTCCTGCATAAGGATTAGCTAGCAGTTGTTCTATCATACCCGAAGGAATTTCATATTCAATATTTTCAGTAGGTGCATGATGTCTGCTAGAACTATGTCGGTATTTCCCCAAAGAGGAAGGGATGATGCAGCACAACGATGGTAGGTATTTCCCTTAGTGATGAGACCAAGGTTATCAAACCAGTAGGAGAACCAAGCAACACTACATAAATATAACTGTTGGAAATATGCCCTAGAGGCTATAATAAAATGGTTATTATTATATTTTCTTGTTCATGATAATTGTCTATTGTTCATGCTATAATTGTATTAACTGGAAACCGTAATACATGTGTGAATACATAGGCCACAACATGTACCTAGTGAGCCTCTAGTTGACTAGCTCGTTGATCAATAGATGGTTATGGTTTCCTGACCATGGACATTGGATGTCATTGATAACGGGATCACATCATTAGGAGAATGATGTGATGGACAAGACCCAATCCTAAGCGTAGCACAAGATCGTGTAGTTCGTTTGCTAAAAGCTTTTCTAGTGTCAAGTATCATTTCCTTGACCATGAGATTGTGCAACTCCCGGATACTATAGGAATGCTTTGGGTGTGCCAAACGTCACAATGTAACTGGGTGGCTATAAAGGTGCACTACGGGTATCTCCGAAAGTGTCCGTTGGGTTGGCACGAATCGAGACTGGGATTTGTCACTCCGTGTGACGGAGAGGTATCTCTGGGCCCACTCGGTAATGCATCATCATAATGAGCTCAATGTGACTAAGTAGTTAGTCACGGGATCATGCATTACGGAACGAGTAAAGTGACTTGCCGGCAACGAGATTGAACGAGGTATTGGGATACCGACGATTGAATCTCAGGCAAGTAACGTACCGATTGACAAAGGGAATTGTATACGGGATTGCTTGAATCCTTGACATCGTGGTTCATCCGATGAGATCATCGTGGAACATGTGGGAGCCAACATGGGTATCCAGATCCCGCTGTTGGTTATTGGCTAGAGAGCTGTCTCGGTCATGTCTACATGATTCCCGAACCCGTAGGGTCTACACACTTAAGGTTCGGTGACGCTAGAGTTCTTATGGGAATTAGTGTGCAGTTACCGAATGTTGTTCGGTGTCCCGGATGAGATCCCAGATGTCACGAGGAGTTCTGGAATGGTCCGGAGGTAAAGATTTATATATGGGAAGTCCTATTTTGGCCACCTGAAAATGTTCAGGAGTTTTCGGTATTGTACCGGGAAGGTTCTAGAAGGTTCCAGAGTGGGGACCACCTGCATGGGGGGACCCACATGAACGTGGGTAGTGGGGTCAAGGCCCCACACCCCTGGTCAAGGCGCATCAAGATCCCCCCCTTAGAAGGAATAAGATCATATCCCGAAGGGATAAGATCAAGATCCCTAAAAAGGGGGTATAACAATCGGTGGGGAAGGGAAATGATGGGATTTCTTTCCCCCACCTTTGCCAATGCCCCAATGGACTTGGAGGGCAAGAAACCAGCCCCCTCCATCCCTATATATAGTGGGGAGGTGCATGGGAGCCGAACCCTTCCCCTGGCGCAGCCCTCTCCCTCCACAACACCTCCTCCTCCTCCGTAGTGCTTGGTGAAGCTCTGCCGGAGAACTGCAAGCTCCACCACCACGCCGTCGTGTTGCCAGAGATCTCCCTCAACTTCTCCTCTCCCCTTGCTGGATCAAGAAGGAGGAGATGTTCCCGGGCTGTACATGTGTTGAACGTGGAGGCACCGTTGTTCGGTGCTTAGATCGGATTCGGCCGCGATCTGAATCGCTTAGTGAACGACTCCACCGACCGCGTTCTTGCAATGCTTCCGCATCGCGATCTTCAAGGGTATGAAGATGCACTCCCCTCTCTCTCGTTGCTAGTTACTCCATAGATTGATCTTGGTGATGCATAGAAAATTTTGAATTTCTGCTACGTTCCCCAACAGTGGCATCATGAGCTAGGTCTATTGCGTAGATTCTATGCACGAGTAGAACACAAGTATTTGTGGGCGTTGGTTTGTTCAATTTGCTTACCATTACTAGTCCTATCTTGATTCGGCGGCATCGTGGGATGAAGCGGCCCGGACCGACTTACACGTACGCTTACGTGAGACAGGTTCCACCGACTGACATGCACTTGTTGCATAAAGGTGGCTAGCGGGTGCTAGTCTCTCCCACTTTAGTCGGATTTGATTCGATGAAAATGGTCCTTATGAAGGGTAAATAGCAATTGTCATATCACCATTGTGGCTTTTTGTGACACCCCAAAAATTTGGCCTTGTTTTAATGAATTAAAATTTTTGCCAGGAATTAAAACTTTGAATTTCGGAGCTCCATTTTGATTAAATCATCTCCTTCCCTATTATGATGAGTTTTTCCCAAAGAGAAAACTTTTCAAATATGTTATTGGACTTGTTTAACCTCTCAAGAAAAACTTTCCTTTTATCAGTATAACTAATTAACTAATTTAATTGCTTGATCTTTATTTTCTTGAAGAATGGATTTTCAAGGTTAAATGGCCTTATTTGAACTACAACCATTTGATAAATTCACTTAAAATTCCAACCAAAATTTGGAGATGTCATGTGATGTTTTCAAATCACTTTTGTACAAAAACATCTTTATTTTATGTAATATTTTGAGCTCTACAGCAAATTTTGTTCTCTGGTCCAGTGGGCAATTTTGCACTACAACTCCTTTAAATAATTCTTTCTAGCCTCCACCAAAATTATGGGATGATGGTAATGGCCTAAGATTCCACATTATGCAAAAACCTCGTGCTGTTCTTTGAAAAATTTGAGTGAATCAACCTCATTTTCATTCTGGTCCAGCCCTGTGATTTCTACTGCAACCCTATTTATTTTTGCTCCAATGATCTTGTGTTTTCTCCTACTGGTAGACAGCCCTACCAAACCCCTAAATCCAGGAGCATGCAACCCTTGGATTAATTTTGGTTCATGAAATAATGTCATTTATTTCCTGTCCAGAAAGGTAGTTTTGCAAAACTTGCACTAACAAGTTTCTGCTTTTGGCAAACTAACCTCACCACCCTCTTATGCATCTAAAGAGACCACCATCTGGAGTTTTTGGACAATCCAAGACCTGCCTAAGAGCCCTTAGCACTTTGTCAAACACCTGGAGAGCATGACCAGTTTTGACATGAGTTTTGGCATTGCACTATGAGCTTGCACCTTTGATCAAACAAGCATGTCCACTAGACTCCCCGTTACTCCTAACCTAGGTCTGCTAAATGCCAGCCTCACCCAAGCTCTGTAGCATGCTCTGGCATTACGTCGAGCACATCCCGTGCACGCCCAGGGCGCGAGCAGAGCGTGCGTTTGGCACGCACGTGCGCCGAGCCGACACGCTGGCCCCCCTGGTTTTGGCCCGCTCTGCAGCACCACGCCACGCGCTTCCCTCCTCGCAGCAACGCGCCAAGCCGCCCTGGCAGCCTACCGCAACGCCGACAGAGCTTTTGGCGGCACACCAGCGTCTGCAGCGCACCTCTACCACGGTCGGCGCCGCCAAAGCCACCTCCGCTCGCCAGCTCGCCCTTGGAGCAGTGCCCACTCGTCCGCTAGCTCCTGCCGTCATCCCCAGCCACGCCACGTTGCCCTGCAAGCTACAGAGAGGCGGTTCGCCGGAGAGCTTATCCGGCCACCGCGGAACCGACCTCGACGAGCTATAAAAGGAGAGCCCCGAGCTTCCCCGAGCACACAGGCAACCTTAGAATGCTCCCCTAGTTCTCCTATGGCAGCCAATCGACCCGGGGAGGTCTTCTTCCCCACCTCCAACAACTGCGGCCGCCACCACTGCCCTGGCCAATTCGGCACCACCAGGGCCTCCCCCTCTCCGTTCTCTCCACCAAGAGCTTCCTCATCCTCCCGTGAACCTTTCCCTCTACTCGATTTCGATTGGGGCTCACTGCGGGAGAATTTTCACTCCGCCCCCGAAGCCTCCTCCGCCGCGAAGCTCGCCGCCGGCAGCTCCCTCCGTCCCCACCGGCCTGGCAACCACCGGGAGGACCGCACTGGAGTGGCGCATCCATCCCCGCCCTCAGGGCCCCGCGAGGAGCTGCCAGTCGCCGGCGACGATCGCCTGAGCTCCGCCTCCGCTCGGGACAGGGGAAGGAGGGGGAAAGAGAGACTAGTCAAACCTAACTAGTGGGACTCTCTGGACCCACTGTCAGCGACCCGTGCCTGTCCACGTGGGATTAAGTGAAGGCGTAATCCCCCCCAGTACGTTTCCCCCGCTCCGAAAGCGTATTCCCCTCCGAAACGTTTACTTTTCTGTTTTATTTAAATAACAGATTTTGACCAGAACTTTGACTGGCTATAACTTTTTAAATACAACTCCAAATGAAATGATTCTTTTTCCTACCTCTCTCAAATTTCACCTAGTTTATTTTAAGATTTATTTGAAAAAATTTCAGAACAACTTTTGGTGCTGTTTTTATTTTGTGTGTTAATTCTTTTATATTGCTAAAATAGGATTTTTGAAGAGAGGAGAAATGTTTCAAGTTTTGGAGTGCACCCTGCCTTTCCACACATTGAAGGCAAGCATTCTGAACCTCGGCATAATATTTTTGTGTGTTTGATGACACGTTCATAACATCACCTCACTTTGGAGAAACTTGTTATTTCATGTGATATGATCATATGCATGGGTGCATGTTATTGATTTCCATGCTGTTGGAAATGGACACACTTGTGATGATAATCACCCTCATGTGCCTTGCATGCATACCGACAAGAACCCGGGAAAACCTCTGCCTTGGGTAGGCATGAGTTTGTCGCCGGTCTCCGTCGGGACGGTTATGTCTGGTATGACATGGCAAGGTAATATGAGCGGTGACTCTGTTGGTTGAACTATATTCGTCATGCTAAACATGCAGGGAATACTTAAACCTCCTGAGTCGACCGTAGATCGAGTCTTGTGCCAGTAACCCCCATACTTGTTTCGTACTACCACTCGTCTCTACAGCAAGTAGAGTACGGTTCAGTAAGTTGTCAACCTCTGTCTAGCACACACCATACAGAGAGGCCATGGTGGAAGATACCGGTTGTAGCTGGTAGGCAGGCCACCTGGTCCGGGGGCATGGGTGTTTCCGGTTGGGACCGAGAGGGGAGGCCACCCCTTAGAGCGCGCGATATAAATTTGATCCCATGCTACGCGAGGTTGTAGCCTCCCCACTTAGAGTTTGCTTAACAGGTGTCGTGGGTGATTCCAGACACGTGTGAGTTAAGCTGGCGTGTGCAAGTTAGGTGTGTTTTCAACAAAAAGACCGTAGACGGAATTAGTCCCGGTGGACTAAAGAAATCCGTTACTCGTGGGTAAAGAGTACACCCTCTGCAGAGATTAAACCTATTCGAATAGCCGTGTCCATGGTTAAGGATTACAGTCTGGGATGGGTCAAGTGTCGGTCTTAGTGTCGGTCTTCGGAGGTGAAACTGTTAACCAGAACTGGAACTACTACCTGTGACTTGTGATAATTATGATTATTATTATTGTTGACTAACCCGTGATATTATTGTTATTATCGAGTATCTCTGGGATGGTTCTACCTCCGGGATATTCACTATGATTGTTTATTTTAAAGCCCTTTATGTGGTGTCGCTCAGACGCCCGACTGTGGCATTTCTTTTAAAGCCCTTTATGTGGTGTCGCTCAGACGCCCGACTGTGGCATTTCTTTTAAAGCCCTTTATGTGGTGTCGCTCAGACGCCCGACTGTGGCATTTCT
>NC_041383.1:164950734-164954697 GCF_002162155.2 Triticum dicoccoides
GATTGTTTATTTTAAAGCCCTTTATGTGGTGTCGCTCAGACGCCCGACTGTGGCATTTCTTTTAAAGCCCTTTATGTGGTGTCGCTCAGACGCCCGACTGTGGCATTTCTTTTAAAGCCCTTTATGTGGTGTCGCTCAGACGCCCGACTATGGCATTTCTTTTAAAGCCCTTTATGTGGTGTCGCTCAGACACCCGACTGTGGCATTTCTTTTAAAGCCCTTTATGTGGTGTCGCTAAGACGCCCGACTGTGGCATTGCTTGTTATTTGTTTCATAAATTTTAATACTACCATGTTATTGCATTTTTATAAATAACTTGCTTGCACGCATCAGAGTTTCATTTATCTTTTGTGACTGACGTCATGAGCATAAAATATTTTCAGCACATCATTGTTATATTATACCTGTGTTCATAATGTTTGTGAGTACATTCAAAGTACTCACTGGCTTGTCCCTGGCTATTGTCTTGGCCAGATTTTCTTGCACGAAGAGGAGCGACGCGATGACAGCCCCGGAACCTAAATAATGAAGATAGCAGCCTCGCGAAGATAGGAGTTAACTTGGTCAGCTGTTCCCGTGGGAAATGGAGTCCCATAGACACTGATGTTTCACAACCCGCTTCCGCCATCAACCACTAGAAACCATTTGTTGTACTCACAGGCCAGAATGGTCTTGTACTACATATGTTGTATTCTGCTTGGAATTTCTGTATCAAGTTGGAGCCTCATCAGCTAACAGTAATCCTGGGGCTGATGAGCACGACGGTCTTTTCTGGAAATTTATTACCCGGAAAACCAGTCGTGACACTTTTGCGTAGGTAAGAAACGTTCTTGCTAGAAACCCATAGCAACCACGTAAAACATGCAACAACAATTAGATGATGTCTAACTTGTTTTTGCAGGGTTTGCTATGTGATGTGATATGGCCAAAAGAATGTGTTGAATGATATATGTGATGTATGAGATTGATCATGTTCTTGTAATAGGAATCACGACTTGCATGTCGATGAGTATGACAACCGGCAGGAGCCATAGGAGTTGTCTTAATTTATTGTATGACCTGCGTGTCATTGAAAATGCCATGTAATTACTTTACTTTATTGCTAAACGTTAGCCATAGTAGTAGAAGTAATAGTTGGCGAGACAACTTCATGAAGACACGATGATGGAGATCATGATGATGGAGATCATGGTGTCATGCCGGTGACGAAGGTGATCATGTCGTGCCTCAAGATGGAGATCAAAGGCGCAAGATGATATTGGCCATATCATGTCACTTTATGATTTGCATGTGATGTTTGTCATGTTTACATCTTATTTGCTTAGAACGACGGTAGCATAAATAAGATGATCCCCAATTAAAATTTCAAGAAAGTGTTCCCCCTAACTGTGCACCGTTGTGAAAGTTCGTTGTTTCGAAGCACCACGTGATGATCGGGTGTGATAGATTCTAACGTTCACATACAATGGGTGTAAGCCAGATTTACACACGCAAAACACTTAGGTTGACTTGATGAGCTTAGCATGTATAGACATGGCCCCGGAACACAAGAGACCGAAAGGTCGAACATGAGTGGTATAGTAGATACGATCAACATGGAGATGTTCACCGATGATGACTAGTCCGTCTCACGTGATGATCGGACACGGCCTAGTTGACTCGGATCATGTATCACTTAGATGACTAGAGGGATGTCTATCTGAGTGGGAGTTCATTAGATGAACTTAATTATCATGAACATAGTCAAAAGGACTTTGCAAATTATGTCGTAGCTTGCGCTTTAGTTCTACTGTTTAAGATATGTTCCTAGAGAAAATTTTAGTTGAAAGTTGATAGTAGCAATTATGCGGACTGGGTCTGTATACTGAGGATTGTCCTCATTGCTGCACAGAAGGCTTATGTCCTTAATGCACCACTCGGTGTGCTGAACCTCGAGCGTCGTTTGTGGATGTTGCAAACATCTGACATACCCGTTTTGATGACTACGTGATAGTTTAGTGCGTAATGTTAAACGGTTTAGAATTGAGGCAGCGAAGACATTTTCTGAAACGTCGCAGAACATACGAGATGTTCCAAGAGCTGAAATTAGGATTTCAGGCTCGTGCCCACGTCAAGGTATGAGACCTCCGACAAGTTTCTTAACCTGCAAACTAAGGGAGAAAAGCTCAACCATTGAGCATGTATTCAGATTATCTGAGTACTACAATCACTTGAATCGAGTGGGAGTTAATCTTCCAGATGAGATAGTGATGGCTCTCCATAGTCACTACCACCAAGCTATTAGAGCTTTGTGATGAACTATAACATATCAGGGATAGACATGATGATCCTTGATCAACTCGCGATGTTTGACACCGCAAAAGTAGAAATCGAGTAGGAGCATCAATTGTTGATGGTTAGTAAAACCACTAGTTTCAAGAAGGGCAAGGGCAAGAAGGGATACTTCATGAGACGACAAATCAATTGCTGCTCTAGTGAAGAGACCCAGGGTTGAACCCAAACCAGAGACTAAGTGCTTCTGTAATGTGGGAACGGTCACTGAAGTAGAACTACCCTAGATACTTGGTAGATGAGAAGGCTGGCAAGGTTGACAGAAGTATATTTGATATACATTGTATTAAATGTGAACTTTACTAGTACTCCTAGTAGCACCAGGGTATTAAGATACCATTTCGGTTGCTAAGTGTTAGTAACCAGAAATAAAAGAGGTACGGAATAAATGGAGACTAGCTAAAGGTGAGATGACAATGTGTGTTGGAAGTATTTCCAAGGTTGATGTGATCAAGCATCGCCTGCTCCCTCTACCATCAAGATTGGTGTTAAACCTAAATAATTGTTATTTGGTGTTTGTGTTGAGCATAAACATGATTGGATTATGTTTATCGCAATATTGTTATTCATTTAAGGAGAATAATGGTTACTCTGTTTATTTGAATAATACCTTCAACGGTCTTGCACCTAAAATGAATGGTTTATTGAATCTCGATCGTAGTGATACACATGTTCGTGCCAAAAGATATAAGATAGTAATGGTAGTACCACATACTTGTGGCACTGCCACTTAAGTCATATTGGTATAAAACGCATGAAGAAGCTCCATATTGATGGATCTTTGGACTCACTCGTTTTTGAAAAGATTGAGACATGCGAACCACGTCTATTGGTATATACACATGAAGAAACTCCATGCAGATGGATCGTTTGGACTCACTTGTTTTTGAATCACTTGAGACATGCAAATCATACCACATGGGCAAGATGAGTGAAAGGTGTGGGGACCGATTCTCCGGGTGTTAATTTCCAGAAAATGGCCCTTGTGCTCACCAGCCCCAGGATAACTGTTAGCTGATGAGGCACCAACTTGATACAGAAATTCCAAGCAAAATACAAAATATGTAGTACAAGACCATTCTGGCCTGTGAGTACAACAAATGGTCTCTAATGATTGGTGGCGGAAGCGGTTTGTGGATCATCAGTGTCTATGGGACTCCAATTCCCACAGGAACAGCTGACCAGGTTAACTCCTATATTCGCGAGGCTGCTATCACCGTTGCTTAGGTTCCGGGACTATCGCCACGGTCGCTCCTCTCCCCGCAAGAAAATCTAGCCAGGACAATAGCCAGGGACAAGCCAGTGAGTACTTTGAATGTACTCGCAAACATTATGAACACGGGTATAATATAACAATGATGTGCTGAAAATATTTTATGCTCATGACGTCAGTCACAAAAGATAAATAAAACTCTGATGCGTGAAAGCATGTTATTGATGAATATGCAATAACATAATAGTATTAAAATTATGAAATAAATAACAAGCATGCCATAGTCGGGCGTCTTAGCGACACCACATAAAGGGCTTTTAAAAGAAATGCCGCAGTCGGGCGTCTTAGCGACACCACATAAAGGGCTTTAAAAGAAATGCCACAGTCGGGCGTCTTAGCGACACCACATAAAGGGCTTT
>NC_041383.1:164954935-165104043 GCF_002162155.2 Triticum dicoccoides
GGGCGTCTTAGCGAAACCACATAAAGGGCTTTAAAAGAAATGCCACAGTCGGGCGTCTTAGTGACACCACATAAAGGGCTTTAAAAGAAATGCCGCAGTCAGGCGTCTTAGCGACACCACATAAAGGGCTTAAAAGAAATGCCGCAGTCAGGCGTCTTAGCGACACCACCTAAAGGGCTTTAAAAGAAAACATAGTGAATATCCAGGAGGTAGAACCATCCCAGGGATATTCGATAATACCAATAATATCACGGGTTAGTCCACAACAAAAATAATAATCATAATTATCACAAGTCACAAGTCGTGATTCCAGTTTTGGTTTAACAGTTTCACCTTCAAAGACCGACACTAAGACCGACACTTGACCCATCCCAGACTGTAATCCTTAACCATGGACACGACTATTCGAATAGGTTTAATCTCTGCAGAGGGTGTACTCTTTACCCACGAGTAACGGATTCCTTTAGTCCATCTAGACTAATTCCATCCACGGACTTTTAGCTGGAAACACACCTAACTTGCACACACCAGCTTAACTCACATGTGTCTGGAATCACCCACGACACCTGTCAAGCAAAACTCTAAGTGGGGAGGCTACAACCTCGATGTAACATGGGATCACAAAATTTATACAGCGCGCAAACTGGGGAGCTACCCCCTTCGGCTAGAACCGAAACACCCATGTTCCCGGACCCGGTGGCATGACTACCGGATGCCTCCGGTATCTTCCACCATGGCCTCTCTGTACGGTGTGTGCTAGGAAAGGGGTTGACAACTTACTGAACCGTACCCTACTTGTTGTAGAGACGAGTGGTAGTACGAAGCAAGTATGGGGGTTACTGGCACAAGACTCGATCTATGGTCGACTCAGGAGGTTGTAATATTTTCTGCAAGATTAGCATAATAATACATATACTTCAACCAACAGATAGAAACACCACGCGACATACCCCCTCATGCCATACCGGACGCGACCGTCTCGACGGAGGACTAGGGACAAGACCGTGTCTACCCAAGACAGAGGCCTTCCCGGCTTCCCTTCCGGTATGCATGAAAGGCATATGACGGTGCTTTCCATCACAACCATATCAACTCCATCAGCATAAAAATCATTAATATGCACTCATGAGTAGGATCACATCCTCACATAAAATGACGTATGCTCGTGTCGGGGTGGTGTTGTCACTGAGTCAAACAACACACACAAAAATTACACCAGGGTTCAGAATGCTTGCCTTCAGGTCATGGGAAAGTAGGGTGCATTCCAAAACATCTTGAAATCTTTCTCCTCTCTTCAAAATCCTATTTTTGAAAATATATATGAATTAACACACAAAATTAAAACAGCACAAAAAGTTATTTTGAAATTTTTTCAAATAAATCTTAAAATAAACTAGATAATATTTGAGAGAGGTAGGAAAAGGAGTTAATTTATTTGGAGTTGTAATTAATAAGATATAGCCGGTCAAAGTTTGGTCAAAATCTGCTATTGAAAATAAAACAGAAAAGAAAACGTTTCGAATATTTACGTACACGTCGAAGGCGTATTTGGAAACGCCTTCCACTTAACCCACGTGGACTGGGGCGGGGTCACTGACAGTGGGTCCAGGGGTTCCACCGGTCAGGTTTGACCAGTCCATCCTTCCCTCTTCTACCTTCGCCTGAATGGAGGCGAGGCGACGGTGATCAACGCCGGCGAATGGTTGCTCCCCGCGGGCTCCAGAGAGTCGAGATGGATCCGCAAGACCGGGGCGGTCCTCCCGGTGGTCGTTGGGTCGGCGAGGGTGGAGGGAGTCACCGACAGTGAGCTTCACGGCAGAGGAGGCCTCGGGAGCAAAGTGCTTTTGGGGCTGCGGTGGTTCCCAATCAAATTCGAGCAGGGGAAAAGGTTCAAGGGAGGAAGAGAGGGCTCCTGGTGGAGAGAGTGGAGAGGGGGAGGTCCTAGCGGTGCCGGAATGCCCGGGGCGGTGGCGGCGGCAGGAGTTGCCGGAGACGGGGAAGAAAACCTCCCCGGGTCGATTGCGAGCTGGGGAAGCGCCATTGAGGTGGCCTGAGGTTTCCTGTGTGCGGGAACGAGCTCGGGGCTTCCTTAAATAGGCGAGTCGAGGCAGTTCAGTGGCGGCTGTCGGTGTCAAAACCGGCAGATCTCGGGTAGGGGGTCCCGAACTGTGCGTCTAGGCGGATGGTAACAGGAGACAAGGGACACGATGTTTTACCCAGGTTCGGGCCCTCTTGATGGAGGTAAAACCCTACGTCCTGCTTGATTAATATTGATGATGTGTATTACAAGAGTGGATCTACCACAAGATCAAGGAGGCTAAACCCTAGAAGCTAGTCTATGGTATGATTGTTGTTCGTCCTATGGACTAAAGCCATCCAGTTTATATAGACACCGGAGAGGGCTAGGGTTACACAGAGTCGGTTACAATGGTAGGAGATCTACATATCCGTATCGCCAAGCTTGCCTTCCACACCAAGGAAAGTCCCATCCAGACACGGGACGAAGTCTTCAATCTTGTATCTTCATAGTCTTGGAGTCCGGCCGATCATGATAGTTCGGCTATCCAGACACCCCCTAGTCCGGAACTCCCTCAGTAGACCCTGAACAGGGCTACAGTGACGACGAGTCCGGCACGTATATTGTCTTCGGCGTTGCAAGGTGGGTTCTCCTTCAAACTTCATGTTCCTGTTGAATAGTGTCTGGCTTCCTTATAAATGTTGCGCTCCTTGGCTTCTATGCCCAATAATGGCCTTCTTCCACGTGTCGTATGAATGCGAAAAGCTAGGGTATTTTTACATTTTACCCCCTAGCTATGCGAACGAGCCGCCTATAAGAGAGGCGAGGATCTAGATCCGTCTCACACCATCCTCCATCCGCAAGTTCTCATCTAAGCGCCTTTGACAAAAATCCATTCCATCATGGATAGTCGACGCGGCTCCTCCTCTCACGCTCCCAGCCCTAAGCCAGGAGATTGGGGGAGATGCTCAGTTCCACACAGCGAGCTGGTGGCGCTCCAAACTGAGGGATATCTTCCCCCAGCTTTCATGGTTCCAGTTCGAGCCGGACTGGCCACCTTCAGGGGTGGAAAGCAGGCGGAGAGCGTACCCAACCCTTCCAAAGGAAAGCGGGTATGCTTCATCCCCTATCTAATAAGGGGACTCGGATTTCCCATACATCCGTTTCTCCGGGGGCTCCTGGAGTTCTACGGACTCCAGCTTCACCACCTCACACCTGCCTCCATTTTGCACATCGCGGGCTATGTAGCTCTTTGCGAGCTGTTCCTGGGCATCGAGCCCCATTTTGTGCTGTGGAAGAGATTGTTTTGCCTCATACCCCGTTCTTAGGAGGGGTCGATATATCAAGTGGGTGGAGCTGAAATATGGCGCATCGCCAGGACCGGATATCTATCCAGCACTCCGAAGAAGGCGTCCAAAGACTGGCCTTCGGAATGGTTCTACATGGAGGACGCCCCTCTACCGGATCCAGTTCGGATCGGCCTCCCGGAGTTCAGCAATGCTCCCTTGAAGAAACGCCTGAGTTGGCGCCCGCGGAGCCCTCAACAGGAGGATGATGGGAGCGTCCATTATCTGATGGGCCGGATTAGGTTACTGGCCCACTCCGGATTGACCATGATTGGAATCATGGCCACGTGCATTATGCGAGGGGTGCAGCCACTCCAATATAGGGGCCACCCTATGTGGGATTTCAACAGGGAAGATGACGCCACCCGTCATGGCCGCAGAGGGCCGGGCTCGGCAGCCGATCTGGCAAAGATCCTATCCGGCTTGTACAAGGGGGAGGAGGAGGACTTCCTCTGCACGAATCCATTGAATGGATTCTCCATGAATAACCCTCCAGAACGATCCCTTGATCCGGCCTCCGAAGAGGATCCGGACATAAAGGTGGAGCTGATCGACGGGGTGTTCCACCAACTTAGCATGGATAATGCCCTAGTCGCCATTACGGCTGACTACCCCGGTTTGTTTCCGGCCTCCCAGGTGACTACGACCGAGGTCTTGACACCATCATTTGATCCATGCTCAATTCTGACCATCCTATACTGATGGTGCATCGCAGGAGGTGCTTTTGAGGCGGGAAGCCGAACCTGCGGCGGCTGACCAGCAAGGGTCAGTTCGGCCCAGCAGGCGGAAGAGGAGTGCGACGCAAATTGAAATGTCGCTGCAACGGTACGGCGCACCATTATTTTTAAGGGAAGGATCCCTAGGAGGTATATTAATGCTCATAACTTTTCCAGGAGAAAGAGCGCTCGCCGGACAGTGTCCGGAGAGGTTGCCAATCAAGCCTCCGCCAGCCATGCTCCATCCCGTGGTCCGGAAGGGGAGGCGAACACAAGGCATGAGACGGATGTTCCTCCGATGGAGGATGCCGACAGGCTGTCCGCCACCCGGTCTGAGGTGGAGAGCGCCATGAATGACAGGCGTCGCCGGACAGTTCTTCGTGACGCGTGTTTCTCCCCAGAGGCATTGAATGCCTTTGAAGCGGGAGACGCGCACCTCCGTGCCGCACAAGATGGTTTAACCAAAGCCACAGAGCAGTATGTGAAGGACATACGAGTAATTAATTTTAATAGTTATATATGCCAGTAGCCCCCGAGACTTAAAATAGTTAAAATAACTGATTTAAGGATCATTTATTATGCAGGATCTTACGGAGAAGAATACCCACCTGTCCCAGGAGCTTCAAGAGTGCAAGGCCCAACTTGAGGCCGCACTGGCCGCCACAGGGGGACCGCAGAGACCCCCGCTGGTAATACGTACTTCGAAAAGATAAGTAGTTAACAAAGTGCGGCGTGTGCGTAAATCTAACAATAATATTGCAGAGGGCGCCGGACTAGATCAGGACAAGCAACAGCTACTGCGTCAGCTAAAGGACGGAGAGAGGGTGCTTATGAAGGTGCAGCAGGAGAGGAACAAGCTCCAGGATGCCCACACCCAGCTAGGAGAAGAGCTGAAAGGTGTTCGGGCCCAGCTGTCTGGCTCCGTGAAGGAGAATCAGTGGCTTCATCGCGGCATTTATAGTAAGTGCTTGAGCAAATTCTTTTGAAAAGAAGAATTCGGCGAGGAAGTCGATTGACAGAAATGTGTCTTTAGGTGTGCTCACAGGTCGCCCTGCGGAGGAAATGCCCGGTTCAACGGGTAACCAACTTCCTGAGCTGGTGCAACTGCTCGAACGTGTTCGGCAGGCGATGAGTGGCGTTGTTCAGGCCTTATGGCCTTCTGTCTCCCTACCTGAGGGCCTTGGAGGGCTTGCTGAGAAGCTACAGGGAGTACGGCGACGCCTCCGTCTGTGGAAGATATCGGCCTGCTGTCAGGCGCCATAGAGGCCTGGGCCATGGTGAAGACGCTGTACCCGAAGGCTGACCCAAACCACATGGCCGAGGTCGGACCTGTGGGGCCTGATGGGAAGGAGATCCCTGTGAGCTTGATGTACGGCCAGGTAGAGCTGGCCGCGAATTATTCCCAATAGGACTGTAAATTAGACAGCCTGTTAGATGGGATTGAAGAGGAGTACAATCAGTCAGTTTGACGATGTAATTTAAAATGACATGTAAAATGCCTTCTAGCCGGATTGTAGATCATTTGTCTTTGCGGACCTTTTCGCTTCAACCTTGAGACCCAACAGTCCGGAGTGTGTCTGAATACCCTTACGGTTATAAAAGAACCGGGGCATGCATGGAGACAAGGCGTCGGGGTCATAATTGCTTTATCAGACAAGTGCCCAACTAGCTATGTTATATTACATGCTTAGTAAGAAACATCTTCCAGGGAGAATAGTTCCGTTAAGGGTTCCTTTCCCTGGGAGGCATGCCCTAAAGTGCATGTCCGGACTGCGAAAATAGCAGAAAAAGCATCTGGGGGCAGATAAATAAGTAAGTAATAAATCATCTTTCGAGTCACCGACCGAATATTCTCTTAAGAACACTAGCTTTCGGCTTCACCCAGTCTGAGGTACACATCCGGCTGACCTGGCAGTAACAATCGCAGAGGTGCTCCCTTTACCTCCTAGCCGAACAATCGGGAACGTAGGAGTAAGCACAGGAGCCAGGCAACCCAGCTTGGCCAAAACTTAAGTCATATCGATGCATATAATGGTGAATAAAAGGTACATGCGGAAGTATAACACATGTGTTGGGCATGAAGCCCGTATAAATAAGCTTCTGTTAAAGAAGCCCCCAGGTATAATGAGTGCTAGGAGCACATCAAGTGTGTGCGAGTCAATGTGCAAATCATCCTATAAAAGGTATTGAAAAAAAAGTGGGAAGAAGGAGGGGGACAAGAGACAGTGAAAATGTAAAAAGGTGGACGGAGGAGTGAGACGAACTCTGAGTCCGGCGTTAGGCGTAGAATCTTCGGAGACGGGCTGCGTTCCATGGGTTCGGCTCGAGTCGATTGTCAGATGCGTTACGTAGACGGTATGCTCCGCCGGTCAGGACTTGGTCGATGATGAAGGGACCTTCCCACTTGGGCTTAAGTTTGTCCTTTTTCTTGTCCGGCAGGCGTAGAACAAGTTTGCCAACATTGTAGGTTTTGTCCCGTACTTCTCTGCTTTGATACCTTCGAGCTTGCTGCTGATAGAATGCGGAACGAGCTTTTGCCACGTCCCGCTCGTCTTCTAAGGCGTCCAAACTGTCCTGCCGATCCAACTCGGCTTCTCTTTCTTCATACATGCGCACGCGAGGTGAGTCATGAATTATATCGCTGGGCAGAACTGCCTCTGCGCCGTACACCATAAAAATGGTGTGAATCCGGTAGTTCGGTTTGGCGTGGTCCCCAGCCCCCAGAGTACGGAGTCAAGCTCCTCTACCCAGTGCGTGTTAGATTCCTTGAGGGACCACACTAGTCTGGGTTTGATGCCGCTCATGATTAGACCATTTGCTCGCTCGACTTGACCGTTAGTTTGGGGGTGATAGACTGAAGCGTAGTCGAGCTTGATGCCCATGTTTTTGCACCAGAGTTTTAACCTCATTGGCCATGAAATTCATGCCATTATCAGTGATGATGCTGTGGGGGATGCCAAAGCGGTGTACTACCCCGGATATGAAGTCTATCACAGGTCCGGATTCTGTCGTTTTAACCGGCTTGGCCTCAATCCATTTGGTGAATTTGTCCACCATGACCAATAAGTATTTGTGCTTGTGGGTTCCCCCTTTAAGGGGTCCAACCATGTCAAGCCCCCAGACCGCGAACGGCTAGGTGATGGGTATAGTTTTGAGGGCGGTGGGTGGCATGTGGCTCTGATTAGCAAAGAGCTGGCAACCAACGCATCGTTGGACTAAGTCCTGAGCATCTGCCCAGGCTGTTGGCCAATAAAATCCTGTACGGAAGGCCTTTCCTACAAGGGCCCAGGCTGCAGCGTGGTGCCCGCCGAGTCCGGCGTGAATTTCAGCTAGGAGATTTCGCCCTTCCTCTTCGGAGATACACCTTTGAAGGACTCCAGTTGTGCTTTTTTTATAAAGTTCTCCCTCATGGACCTTGTAGGCTTTAGATCGCCGAACTATGCAGCGGGCCTCATTTCGGTCTTCGGGAAGTTCCTACCTGATTAAGTAGGCTTGGAATAGTTCCGTCCACGGGGAAATTACTGCCATTATTTCATGGGCTGAAGGTGTTATTTCATTGGCTGAGCCGCCGATTTTGTCAGAGTGGTCTGAGTTAGGTGATGCAGCTGGCTCCGGATTGTTATTTCCAGACTCCTCTTCCCATAATACGGATGGCTTAAAGAGCCGTTCCAGGAAGATGTTTGGAGGGACGGCGTCGCATTTTGCACCGATGCATGCCAATACGTCTGCTGCCTGGTTATTATCCCGGGCTACGTGGTGGAATTCGAGTCCTTCGAACCGAGCTGCCATTTTTAGGACGGTGTTGCGGTAAGCTGCCATTTTCGGATCTTTGGCGTCAAAGTCTCCATTTACTTGGAATATTGTGAGGTTTGAATCCCCGCGCACCTCTAGGCGTTGAATGCCCATGGAGATTGCCATCCGGAGGCCGTGTAGAAGGGCCTTGTATTCGGCTGCATTGTTGGAGTCCATGTACATTATTTGAAGTATGTATTGGACTGTGTCTCCAGTTGGGGATGTCAGGACGACGCCAGCCCCCAAGCCAGCCAACATTTTGCATCCGTCGAAATGCATGATCCAATTGGAGTACGGGCCGTACTCTTTAGGGAGTTCGGCTTCGGTCCATTCGGCGACGAAGTCAGCCAAAACTTGCGACTTTATAGCTCGCCGTGGTTTGTAAGTTATGTCAAATGGTAAGAGGTCAATGGCCCATTTTGCAATCCTGCCCGTTGCGTCGCGATTGTTTATATTATCATTGAGAGGTACTTCGGAGGCCACCGTTATGGAACACTCTTGAAAGTAGTGTTGCAGCTTCTGGGATGCCATGAACACCGCATATGCTATCTTTTGATAATGTGGGTACCGGGACTTGCATGGAGTTAAGACAGTGGATACGTAGTACACTGGTTTTTGAAGAGGGAATCTGTGCCCTTCTGTTTCTCGTTCGACGACGAGTACTGCACTGACAACTTGATGTGTTGCTGTGATATATAATAACATAGGTTCGCCCAGGTTGGGGGCGGCCAGGACCGGATTTGTTGCCAGTATGGCCTTGATTTCTTTGAGTCCGGCCGTGGCAGCATCCGTCCATTTGAAGTGGTCGGTGCGCCGGAGGAGGCGATAGAGGGGCAGAGCCTTTTCTCCCAAACGGGAGATGAAGCGACTTAGAGCCGCTACGCATCCAGTTAGTTTTTGTATTTGCTTGAGGTCCTTTGGAATATCCAATTGTGACAGAGCTCGGATCTTGGCTGGGTTTGCTTCAATTCCTCTACCGGATACAATGAAGCCCAAGAGCTTTCTGGCTGGTACTCCGAAGACACATTTTTCCGGGTTGAGCTTAATGTCATATGCTCGGAGGTTGTCGAATGTCACCCTCAAGTCATCTACTAGAGTTTCGACGTGTTTGGTCTTGACGACCACATCGTCTACGTATGCCTCTACTGTTTTGCCTATCTGGGTAACCAGACATGTCTGAATCATGCGCTGATATGTTGCGCCGGCGTTTTTGAGTCCGAAGGGCATTGTGTTGAAGCAGAATGGCCCATATGGAGTAATGAATGCCATTGCGGCCTGGTCTTTTTCCGCCATCTTGATTTGATGGTATCCGGAGTATGCATCGAGGAAGCACAACGAATCGTGCCCTGCGGTAGCATCGATGATTTGGTCAATGCGAGGGAGAGGGAAAGGGTCCTTTGGACAGGCCTTGTTAAGGTCTTTGAAATCGACGCAGAGGCGCCAGGATTTGTCCTTTTTTGGTACCATTACTAGATTGGCTAGCCAGTCCGGATGTTTTATATCTCTGATGAATCCGGCTTCTAAGAGTTTGTCTAGCTCCTCTCCCATTGCCTGTCTTTTGGGTTCAGAAAATCGCCGAAGAGCTTGTTTGACTGGCTTCAATCCTTTTAGGATATTTAGGCTGTGCTCTGCCAGCCTGCGTGGGATTCCTGGCATGTCTGAAGGGTGCCAGGCAAAAATGTCCCAATTTTCCCGAAGGAATTCTCGTAGTGCGGCTTCTACATCAGGATTTAATTGTGCCCCAATGGAGGCCGTCTTTGTGGGGTCCGTTGGATGGACCTGAAATTTGACTATTTCGTCTGCTAGTTTAAAAGAGGTGGACTTGGACCTCTTATCGAGTATCACATCGTCCCTATCCACCATGGAGCGCAGCGCAGTTAGTTCCTTTGCCGCTAGGGCTTCGGATAATGCCTCTAGAGCCAGTGCGGCTGTCTTATTTTCAGCGCGGAGTGCTGTATCTGGATCACTGGCGAGAATGATTATTCCATTGGGTCCGGGCATTTTGAGCTTCATGTACCCGTAATGGGGTATAGCTTGGAAGATTGTGAATGCCTCTCGCCCTAACAAAGCGTGATATCCGCTGCCGAATGGGGCCACTTGGAACGTGACCTCTTCGGACCTGTAATTGTCCGGTGAGCCGAACACTACATCTAGTGTGATTTTTCCTGTGCAGCGTACTTCTTGACTAGGGATTATTCCCCTGAAGGTTGTGCTGCTTCGCTCAATGCGGCTCCAGTCAATTTCCATTTTTTGAAGGGTTTCCTCGTAGATGAGGTTTAATCCGCTGCCGCCATCCATGAGTACTTTGGTAAGACGAAAGTCGTCCACTATCGGACTGAGGACCAATGCGACTGGTGCTCTAGCTGTTCGGAATTTTGGTTCGTCGCTGGCATTGAATGTGATAGCCGTGTCGCTCCATGGATTTGTTGTTGCTACTTGGTAGACTTCGGCGAGGCTGCGGATTGTTCGTTTCCGCATGTTATTTGATGCGAAAGTCTCGAAGACTGTTAATACCGTACTGGTACTGCTGGGTTGGTTGCCCGGGGCTAAAAAGCCTTCGCCACTTTTGGCGACCTGCCATAGTATCCAATATGCTCGAAGGCTATGTGTTTGAGTGGCGCTCTCCGTACTGTGGATTTTGCAGGGTCCGTTGAGCCATCCATCCAGTATGGTTCCGTACCCTTTAGGGGTTTTTTGCTTTTTGGTTTTTAACCCAGGTGCTTGAGTATGACGCACCCTTTTATTTCGGACTGGGTTGTATTCAGGGCCGGATTGTCCCAAAACCTAGTTTCGGTTTTCCAGGCACTCTCCATCGCGCAGTATTTTTGTACAATGGTTGCTAGGTCGGCGAAGCGTGTAACTTCACGACGACTGATGGCGTTTATGATTCCCTTGTCCGTGCAATTGTTGCAGAAGATTGAAATCGCGCTTTCTTCACGGTAGTCCTTTATCCTGTTCATGACCAGGAGGAATCTGGCCCAGTAATAATGTACTATTTCATCGGGAACTTGCCGTATTTGAGATAGATCGCTTATGTTTGGGTGGGCGGGTGGAATTAAGTTTGGAACCCCGCCCGATCTGAGGCTCAAAGGCCAAGAAGCTTCTAGATTTGGAAGCTTGGTTTGCTGGATGCTTTCCAACAAATCTGGTCCGACGCCTGACTTTAGGTTCAGTATTTGATTAACATCCGTCCCTCCGCGGGAATCCGGCATGGAGGGATCGGGAATACGGACATAGTTGGTTTTTAACATAGAAGAAGAGTCGCCGCATTGTTCCTCTACCACGACAACATGGTGGGTAACCTGGGGAGAGTTAATTTCTCTCAGATCGATTTTAAGCCCAGTCTGATCGTAGTCGGTAGTGACTCCCAGGGCGGCGATGCGATCCAAGAGCTCGTTTACGGAGGAGAGCTCAATCAGATCTAGCTGCTCGGCGAATTCCGAGCTGACGCGAAGATCGCTTTTGATGACCTGAGAGGTCATTACCGGAGCGGTGGCCGAACAGGCGGTCATAAGAAAACCGCCTAGCCAGATAGTTTGGCCGGCGGCCAAAGCTCCCCTGACAATGGTGCTATCTTTAAAGACGGGAAAAGGCATCCTTCCTGATGGAGATGACATAGAGGAACTCTCAATGAAAGCACCAATGTCGGTGTCAAAATCGGCGGATCTCGGGTAGGGGGTCCCGAACTGTGCGTCTAGGCGGATGGTAACAGGAGACAAGGGACACGATGTTTTACCCAGGTTCGGGCCCTCTTGATGGAGGTAAAACCCTACGTCTTGCTTGATTAATATTGATGATGTGTATTACAAGAGTGGATCTACCACGAGATCAAGGAGGCTAAACCCTAGAAGCTAGCCTATGGTATGATTGTTGTTCGTCCTATGGACTAAAGCCATCCGGTTTATATAGACACCAGAGAGGGCTAGGGTTACACAGAGTCGGTTACAATGGTAGGAGATCTACATATCCGTATCGCCAAGCTTGCCTTCCATACCAAGGAAAGTCCCATCCGGACACGGGACGAAGTCTTCAATCTTGTATCTTCATAGTCTTGGAGTCCGGCCGATCATGATAGTTCGGCTGTCCGGACACCCCCTAGTCCGGAACTCCCTCAGCGGCCGCGGATGAGCTCGTCGGCGACCGACATTCTGTAGCTGCAGGGCATCGTGGCGAGGCTGGGGATGGCGGCAGGAGCTAGCGGACGAGCGGCTACTGCTCCAAGGGCGAGCTGGCGAGCGGAGGTGGCTTGGGCGGCGCTGGCCAGCGCAGGAGCTGTCGGGCGGCAGTGGCGGCTAGCTGCAGGCCTGCCGGAGATGTGGCGAGAGCTGCGGGGCTCGTGGGGTGCAGATGGGGACATGGCGTGCTGGCTGCGGTCGGTCACGGACCGGAGTGAGTGCGGGGCGGGATGCAGCGGCTCGGGCGCACATGCGTGCCAAACGCACGCTTTGGGCGCGCCCAGAGCATGCCCGGGACATGCTCGATGAAATGCCAGGGTAGCCTAGAGGTCGAGGTTGAGGTTGGCAAGAAACAGGGCTAGTTTAGGGTTAGCGAGGGAATCAAGGGACATGGTGGATATGTCAGGGGCTCAAGTTCACAATGTGAACTTGAAATCATGCCAAATCTGGCTATGCACTCAGGGTGTTTGTCAAAATGCCAAGGGCATCCAGGCAGTACTTGGGGTGGCCAAATCTTCCAGATCAGTGTCTCTATGGATGTATGAGAGGCTGGTGAAGTTAGTTTGCCAAAAGGAGAAACTTGCTAGTGCAAGTTTTGCAAAACTACAATTCTGGACAGGGAGTAAATGGCATCATTACATGGACCAAAAGTGTTCAAAGAGTGCATGCTCCTGGACTTAGGGGTTTTGCAGGGTTGACTACAAGCAGGTGAAAGCACAAGGTCACTAGAGCAAGAATGAGTGGGGTTGCAGTAGAAAATAGAAGTCTGGTCCAGAATGAAAAAGAGGTTGGTGCACTCAATTACTCCAAAGAACAACACTAGGTTTTTGCATAAAGTTGGATGGCATGCTACCAGTGACATCCCATAATTTTGGTGGAGGCTCTAGGGAAATATTTAATTAGGCTATAGTGCAAAAGTGTCCACTGGACCAAATTTGAAAAACAGGTGTAAAACTCAAAATATGCAATGAAATAATTATATAATTGCACAAAAGTGATTTAGAGACATCACATGACATCTCCAAATTTTGGTTGGATTTTTAGCTAAATATATCAACTGGTTGTAGTACAAAAAGAGCTCCAAAATTAAAGAAAGTCATTTTAATGAATAAAGCTCAGGGTGGAATAATTTAATAAATAATTCTATTGATTAGGAAAAGTTATATAGGGAGCATAGAAGTCCAATATATTTTGGAAAGCTCCACTTGGGAAAGACTCCTTAATATCAAAAGAAAGGTTATGAAATCAACAGAAATAAAAATTTTAAAACTGCTGGCAAAATTTTAATATTTAAAACTTGGTTAAATTTTTGGGGTGTTACAATTACTACCCCCGTTAAGAAAAATCTCGTCCTCGAGATTTGCTAAGGGTTGTAAAACAAAATACTTTTACCTGTTCAAAAGATCATTTTACTAAAGCGGTAAAAAGTGGCTACAATGAGAGGGCAATAAGTGGTGAGTAACTACAGTGTGGGATACTGGCGTTGTGCGGAGAAGTTCCACGTTTAGGAAAAACGAGCGATTTCTATGCTGGATGCCGTGAATTTAGAATAAATTCTAAATTCCACAATACGCTGGTCATACTCGAGAGCACAGTGCTCGCTTTGGCTGACAGGTGGGACCAGGGCCCACTATCAGTCTCTCCTTCTTCCTCTGTCTCTCTCTTCTTCCTCTCTCCCGTGCGCTTTCCCGGCTTTCTCCACCGGCGACGTTTAGCGCGTAGGGCGTCTAGGCCGTACTGCGGTAGTGCGCGGCGTGCTTGCTGCTGATGCAATGTGCACTCACCTCGCGGGCCAGTGCGCTGTCGGCACTGCTCGCAGATTCGCCTCCGAACACCGGCGATCGGGCAACGAGCGGCGCTGGTGGACTTCGCCCACCGTACACCGATCTCGAGCTATAAAACGACCGCGGTGCTCCTTCTTCATCTTCGCACTTGGCCTCGTTTCTCCTCCTCCTTCTCCTCCATTACTGCTTACCGGAGCTCGAGACGAGGCTCCAATGGTGGAGACGGTGCCGGACTGGTACGTGATCCTGGTGTGTGGAGGGCTGGCGGCAGTGCTGGGGCTCTCTCTGCTCCTGTGCACGATGATCTTTGATGATCGCCGTGATGCTGCCGCTCGGGTGCTGGCTCTCCACGGTGGCGGTGATCACGGGGATTAGGCGTAATTCTGGTTATTCACTGTTATCGGTGTGCCGGAGGTGATTAGTATTCGGATGATTATCCGCTAATCTCTCCCTTGGAGGCATGTGGAGTACTTAGAGGGGTGGTTGGTGAGATGCAGCATGGTTACGTGTATTTGCAAGCATTGTAAGAGTCCGAGTGGTTGTGGGTCTGCTGCCGTGGTGCCGCGTGAATAAAAATAATCCATGCCGTGAGAGGATAAACGATGCAGCAACTCAGGGAAAAGAAATCTCATTCCAGGATTTTCGCGGTTACACAGGTTACTCACGAAGAAAACCACTCATATAAGTAGAAACTAAATATTCGACTCGCCACACAATTTCGAGGTACCATGCATAAGTTACAACGTAATAATAAATGCTGAAATAACAAACACAGCAGTGACGTCTAAAATGAGAATGGTAGCTGGACAGGGTCTTGAGAAAAAGTCTCTGGCAATGGAATACACTCCTCTTCTATCGGAGGAAGTGGATTGACCAGTCGATGTATGTGTCTCTCCGGGTCGGGCCTCAGTGGTCTGCCGATTGCAATCTGAGGATTCAAATCAGCGAGACTCTGGAGATAATCCATCACTCGCTGGTTCAAATGCTCTTGAGCGATGATGTACTGGATAAGGTTGGCTAGCATTGGGTCTCTCTCAATCCGCCCACCGGGAAAAGATGCTACTCCTCGGGGCGTTGCACGGCTCGGAAAGTAATAATATCGTTGTTCGCGGGCATAGGGTACTGCGAATCGAAGACGAGCAATTGCTTCCTTCGCAGCAGCTTCTATGGCCAGGCGTGGGGTTGGCATAGATTTCCCCACGAAGGAAACCTCCGTTGGATCTTGGTTGGAGTCTACAGGAGGGATGTGTACTGCTGCCCAATATTCTGAGGTGGAAGGGGTGATTCTCAATTTGAACAGCTCGTGCTGGGGTGGCTGGGTAGAACCCATGGTACTGCAGGTAAAGTCCCACAATATTTTGACAAAGCTACCTGGGGTTGCATCTGGGGTTCTCCGATAAATACTAGGGATCGGCATGGCAAGAAATGGTTGTGAGAGTGGTGGACGAGGCGAGGGTTGCAGGGTAAGGTCATAAGGTGGCCTTCTTATATAGCATCTGGGTTGGTTTATTTACCGTGGTGAAAGGTAATAAATCTGCCAGATTAGCTCCAAAGGTCGGGGTCAGTGTCAGGGATACACATATCTCATAAAGAGACGTGTTACTGTGGGTGTCATCGGGGTTGGTTTTGGTATTTGTGCCCGGAAAATGTGCAACTATGTGCTGACAAAACACGCAAGGCTACTATTAAAACAGAGGCACAACGACAGGCTGCGTTTATATACAAGGTCGCACGATTACAAGCGAGGATACACTGAGAGTCGGTACTACTTGTACGGATTAGTCTACCTCGTTTATGTCTAAACAGGCGTGATGTCGAGGCTTCTCCACGTGTCTCACTGTCGGGATTAGTCGGAGATGGTGGAGGAACTCCAGGGTCGGGGTAGCGATGATGACCATCATGGGGATTGTTGGCCACAATTCTGTTGGAGTGTGCTCCCAAAAGGTGACGAAGCACTTCTGGGGTCATCAAAGTACCTTGGCCGCTGGCTGGAGCTGATCTCAGGGTCTCGATCGGGTGTCCGAACAGCACGACTGGGTTGTCGGTGTCGGGCTCGGCTTCCCTGCTTGCCGGGGCTCTGCGAACCAGCTCTCCTCGAGATGCGATTAGATCAATGGTGATCTGGTCGAACAGTGCCTCTAGTGCACTTACATAGTGCACTAGGTGCAAGAATGCGGGATCCATCTCGTGATCTCCGTTGGCAACTTGGGGTGGTCTACCATACCTTTCACGTCTGGGGTAGTAGTAGAACGAGCGACAGTTAACTCTGGGCGACAACTGCCGGAGTTGAACTATAGCTTCTCGAGCGGCTAGCTGGATGGCTTGTGGCTCGAAGGAAGTTGTTCTTCCGGTGAACCTGTAGGGGCGTTCTGGCGACAGACCCCTACCATAGATGTGCACAGTGGCCCAGAATTGACGGTCCTCACAGCTCATGGGTCCTTGGTACACAACATATTCTGGGGGCTCTTCTAACGCATAGGCACGACGGGTGAGGTTTGCGAGTATGGTCACGAAACCTCCAAGGTTGGTTGCTGTGGTCTCATTGTGCACTATGGGACCAGGCATTGTGGCTAGGTTGGGGAGAGGCTGTGCTGTGCTGGATTGAGGCTAGCGTGCCCTTTTTATAGAAAAGGGGATGGAGTCTTCCTTCGCACGCTTGCGAATGAGACATTTTAGCCATCGGTCACCAGTGTGTGATCGACAGGCTAGGCTGATAGGTTGGGCACCGACTGCCAAAAGTGTCGGGATCACAGTGTGGTTATCTTGCACGGGAAGTTTGGCTGGGGTTTTGGTTAGGGTCTAGTAGGTTGGTTTGCCTAAGTTTTCCGACCTGGCTAAGATAGGATTAGCCAATGGTCAGCCTGGCTCTGGTACCAAGTTTGTGGGGACCAATTCTTCGAGTGTTAATTTCTAGAAAATGGCCCTTGTGCTCACCAGCCCCAGGATAACTGTTAGCTGATGAGGCACCAACTTGATACAAAAATTCCAAGAAAAATACAAAATATGTAGTACAAGATCATTCTGGCCTGTGAGTACAACAAATGGTTTCTAATGATTGGTGGCGGAAGCGGTTTGCGGATCATCAGTGTCTATGGGACTCCAATTCCCACAGGAACAGCTGACCAGGTTAACTGCTATCTTCGCGAGGCTGCTATCACCGTTGCTTAGGTTCCGGGACTATCGCCACAGTCGCTCCTCTCCGCGCAAGAAAATCTGGCCAAGACAATAGCCAGGGACAAGCCAGTGAGTACTTTGAATGTACTCGCAAACATTATGAACACAGGTATAATATAACAATGATGTGCTGAAAATATTTTATGCTCATGACGCCAGTCACAAAAGATAAATAAAACTCTGATGCGTGCAAGCATGTTATTTATGAATATGCAATAACATAGTAGTATTAAAATTATGAAATAAATAACAAGCATGCCACAGTCGGGCGTCTTAGCGACACCACATAAAGGGCTTTTAAAAGAAATGCCGCAGTCGGGCGTCTTCGCGATACCACATAAAGGGCTTTAAAAGAAATGCCACAGTCGAGCGTCTTAGCAACACCACATAAAGGGCTTTAAAAGAAATGCCGCAGTCGGGCGTCTTAGCGACACCACATAAAGGGCTTTAAAAGAAATGCCACAGTCGGGCGTCTTAGCGACACCACATAAAGGGCTTTAAAAGAAATGCCGCAGTCGGGCGTCTTAGCGACACCACATAAAGGGCTTAAAAGAAATGCCGCAGTCGGGCGTCTTAGCGACACCACCTAAAGGGCTTTAAAAGAAAACATAGTGAATATCCAGGAGGTAGAACCATCCCAGGGATATTCGATAATACCAATAATATCATGGGTTAGTCCACAACAAAAATAATAATCATAATTATCACAAGTCACAAGTCGTGATTCCAGTTTTGGTTTAACAGTTTCACCTCCAAAGACCGACACTTGACCCATCCCAGACTGTAATCCTTAACCATGGACACGGCTATTTGAATAGGTTTAATCTCTGCAGAGGGTGTACTCTTTACCCATGAGTAACGGATTCCTTTAGTCCATCTGGACTAATTCCGTCCACGGCCTTTTAGTTGGAAACACACCTAACTTGCACACACTAGCTTAACTCACATGTGTCTGGAATCACCCACGACACCTGTCAAGCAAAACTCTAAGTGGGGAGGCTACAACCTCGACGTAACAAGGGATCACAAAATTTATACCGCGCATAAACTCGGGAGCTACCCCCTTCGGCTACAACCGAAACACCCATGCTCCCGAACTCGGTGGCATGACTACCGGATGCCTCCGGTATCTTCCACCATGGCCTCTCTGTACGGTGTGTGCTAGGAAAGGGGTTGACAACTTACTGAACCGTACCCTACTTGTTGTAGAGACGAGTGGTAGTACGAAGCAAATACGGGGGTTACTGGCACAAGACTCGATCTACGGTCGACTCAGGAGGTTGTAATATTTTCTGCAAGATTAGCATAATAATACATATACTTCAACCAACAGATAGAAACACCACACGACATACCCCCTCATGCCATACCGGATGCGACCGTCTCGACGGAGGACTAGGGACAAGACCGTGTCTACCCAAGACAGAGGCCTTCCCGGCTTCCCTTCCGGTATGCATGAAAGGCATATGACGGTGATTTCCATCACAACCATATCAACTCCATCAGCATAAAAATCATTAATATGCACTCATGAGTAGGATCACATCCTCACATAAAATGACGTATGCTCGTGTCGGGGTGGCGTTGTCACCGAGTCAAACAACACACACAAAAATTACACCAGGGTTCAGAATGCTTGCGTTCAGGTCATGGGAAAGCAGGGTGCATTCCAAAACATCTTGAAATCTTTCTCCTCTCTTCAAAATCCTATTTTTGAAAATATATATGAATTAACACACATTATTAAAACAGCACAAAAAGTTGTTTTGAAACTTTTTCAAATAAATCTGAAAATAAACTAGACAATATTTGAGAGAGGTAGGAAAAGGAATTAATTTATTTGGAGTTGTAATTAATAAGATATAGCCGATCAAAGTTTGGTCAAAATCTGCTATTTAAAATAAAACAGAAAAGAAAACGTTACGAATATTTACGTACACGTCGAAGGCGTATTTCGGAAACGCGCTTCCACTTAACCCACGTGGACTGGGGCAGGGTCACTGACAGTGGGTCCAGGGGCCCACTGGTCAGGTTTGACCAGTCCATCCTTCCCTCTTCTACCTTCGCCCGAACGGAGGTGAGGCGACGGCGATAACGCCGGTGAATGGCTGCTCCCCGCGGGCTCCAGAGAGTCGAGATGGATCCGCAAGACCGGGGCGGTCCACCCGGTGGTCGTTGGGTCGGCGAGGGTGGAGGGAGTCGCCGACGGTGAGCTTCGCGGCGAAGGAGGCCTCGGGAGCAAAGTGCTTTTGGGGCTTCGGTGGTTCCAGATCAAAATCGAGCAGGGGAAAAGGTTCATGGGAGGAAGAGAGGGCTCCCGGTGGAGAGAGTGGAGAGGGGGAGGTCCTAGCAGTGCCGGAATTCCCGGGGCGGTGGCGGCGGCAGGAGTTGCCGGAGACGGGGAAGAAAACCTCCTCGGGTCGATTGCGAGCTAGGGAAGCGCCATTGAGGTGGCCTGAGGTTGGTTGTGTGCGGGAACGGGCTCGGGGCTTCCATAAATAGGCGAGTCGAGGTGGTTCAGCAGCGGCCGCGGATGAGCTCGTCGGCGACCGACGTTTTGTAGCTGCAGGGCATCATGGCGAGGCTGGGGATGGCGGCAGGAGCTAGAGGATGAGCGGCTACTGCTCCAATTGTGAGCTGGCGAGCGGAGGTGGCTTGGGCGGCACTGGCCAGCGCAGGAGCTGTCGGGCGGCAGTGGCGGCTAGGTGCTGGCCTGCCGGAGACGTGGCGAGAGCTGCAGGGCTCGTGGGGTGCAGAAGGGGACACGGAGTGCTGGCTGCGGTCGGTCACGGACCGGAGTGAGTGCGGGGCGGGACGCGGTGGCTCGGGCGCACGTGCGTGCCAAACGCACGCTCTGGGCGCGCCCAGAGCATGGCCGGGACGTGCTCGATGAAATGCCAGGGTAGCCTAGAGGTCGCGGTTGAGGTTGGCAAGAAACAGGGCTAGTTTAGGGTTAGCAAGGGAATCAAGGGACATGGTGGATAGGTCAGGGGCTCAAGTTCACAATGTAAACTTGAAATCATGCCAAATCTGGCTATGCACTCAGGGTGTTTATCAAAATGCCAAGCGCATCCAGGCAGTACTTGGGATGGCCAAATCTTCCAGATCAATGTCTCTATGGATGTATGAGAGGGTGGTGAAGTTAGTTTGCCAAAAGGAGAAACTTGCTAGTGCAAGTTTTGCAAAACTACAATTCTGGACAGGGAGTAAATGGCATCATTACATGGACCAAAAGTGTTCCAAAGAGTGCATGCTCCTGCACTTAGGGGTTTTGTAGGGTTGACTACAAGCAGGTGAAAGCACAAGGTCACTAGGGCAAGAATGAATGGGGTTGCAGTAGAAAACACAAGTCTGGTCCAGAATGAAAAAGAGGTTGGTGCACTCAATTACTCCAAAGAACAACACTAGGTTTTTGCATAAAGTTGGATGTCATGCTACCACTGACATCCCATAATTTTGGTGGAGGCTCTAGGGAAATATTTAATTAGGCTATAGTGCAAAAGTGTCCACTGGACCAAATTTGAAAAACATGTGTAAAACTCAAAATATGCAATGAAATAATTATATAATTGCACAAAAGTGATTTAGATACATCACATGACATCTCCAAATTTTGGTTGGATTTTTAGCTAAATATATCAACTGGTTGTAGTACAAAAAGAGCTCCAAAACTTAAAGAAAGTCATTTTAATGAATAAAGCTCAGGGTGAAATAATTTAATAAATAATTCTACTGATTAGGAAAAGTTATATAGGGAGCATAGAAGTCCAATATATTTTGGAAAGCTCCACTTGGGAAAGACTCCTTAATATCAAAAGAAAGGTTCTGAAATCAACAGAAATAAAAATTTTAAAACTCCTGGCAAAATTTTAATATTTAAAACTTGGTTAAATTTTTGGGGTGTTACAAAAGGCCTCGTTTTCAGTGAGATGGAACAAGAGAGCAACTTGTTGGAAGTAATACATTTGATGTGTGAAATCCAATGAGTGCTGAGGCACGCAGTGAATATCGTTATGCTCTTACTTCATAGATGATTTGAGTAGATTCTTAGTATATTTACTTGATGAAACACAAATCTGAATTATTGAAAGGTTCAAGTAATTTCAGAGTGAAGTTGAAGATCATCGTGACAAGAGGATAAAATGTCTATGATATGATCATAGAGATAAATATCTGAGTTACGAGTTTGGCACACAATTAAGACATTGTGGAAATTGTTTCACAACTAATACCGCCTGGAACACCATAGTGTGATGGTGTGTCCGAACATCGTAACTGCACCCTATTGGATATGGTGCATACCATGATGTCTCTTATCGAATTAACGCTATCGTTTATGGGTTAGTCATTAGACACAACCGCATTCACTTTAATAGGGCACCACACAATTCAATTAAGATGACACCGTATGAACTATGGTTTAGAGAAACCTAAGCTGTCATTTCTTATAAAGTTTGGGGCTGCGACGCTTATGTGAAAAAGTTTCAGACTGATAAGCTCAAACCCAAAGCGGATAAATGCATCTTCATAGGACACCCAAAAATAGTTGGGTATACCTCCTGTCTCAGATCCGAAGCAAAAGGGATTGTTTCTAGAATCGGGTCCTTTCTCGAGGAAAAGTTTCTCTCGAAAGAATTGAGTGGGAGGATGGTGGAGACTTGATGAGGTTATTGAACCGTCACTTCAACTAGTGTGTAGCAAGGCACAGGAAGTTGTTCTTGTGGCACCTACACCAGTTGAAGTGGAAGCTGATGATAGTGATCATGAAACTTCGGATCAAGTCACTACCAAACCTCGTAGGTCGACAAGGACGCGTACTGCTTCAGAGTGGTGCGGTAATCCTGTCTTGAAGGTCATGTTGCTAGACAACAATGAACCTACGAGCTATGGAGAAGCGATGGTGGGCCTGGATTCCGACGAATGGCTCTAGGCCATAAAATCCGAGAGAGGATCCATGTATGAAACCAAAGTATAGACTTTGGAAGAACTACTTGATGGTCGTAAGGTTGTTGGGTACAGATGGATTTTAAAAGGAAGACGGACAATGATGGTAAGTATCACCATTAAGAAAGCTCGACTTGTCATTAAGATGTTTTCTGACAAGTTCAAGGAGTTGACTATAATGAGACTTTCTCACTCGTAGCGATGCTAAGAGTCCGTTGAAATTATATTAGCAGTTCCTGCATTATTTATGAAATCTTGCAGATAGGATGTCAAAACATTGTTTCCTCAACGATTTTCTTGAGGAAAGGTTGTATGTGATACAACCAGAAGGTTTTGTCAATCCTAAAAGATGCTAACAAGTATGCAAAGCTCCAGCAATCCTTCTAAGGACTGGAGTAAGCATCTCGGAGTTGGAATATATGCTTTGATGAGATGATCAAAGATTTTGGGTTATACGAAGTTTATTGGAAACTTGTATTTCCAAAGAAGTGAGTGGGAGTACTATTGCATTTCTGATGAGTATATGTTGTTGACATATTGTTGATCGGAAATGATGTAGAATTTCTGGAAAGCATATAGGGTTATTTGAAAAGTGTTTTTCAATGGAAAACCTGGATTAAGATACTTGAACATTGAGCATCAAGATCTATAAGGATAGATCAAAAATCGCTTGATAGTACTTTCAAATGAATACGCACCGTCACAAGATTTTGAAGGAGTTCAAAATAGATCGGCAAAGAAGGAGTTCTTGGCTGTGTTATAAGGTGTGAGTATTGAGTAAGACTCAAGACCTGACCACGGCTAAAGAGAGAGAAAGGACGAAGGTCGTCCCCTATGCTGTAGATGTAGGCTCTACAGTATGCTATGCTGTGTACTGCACCTGAAGTGTGCCTTGCCATGAGTCAGTCAAGGGGTACAAGAGTGATCCAGAAATGGATCACAGGACAGCGGTCAAAGTTATCCTTAGTGACTAGTGGACTAAGGAATTTTTCTCGATTATGGAGGTGGTAAAATAGTTCGTCGTAAAGGGTTACGTCGATGCAAACTTTGACACTAATCTGGATGACTCTAAATAGTAAACCGGATTCATATAGTAGAACAGTTATTTGGAATAGTTCCAAATAGTGCATGCTAGCTGCATCTACAAGATGATGTAGAGATTTGTAAAGCACACATGGATCTGAAAGGTTCAGACCCATTGACTAATAACCTCTCTCACAAGCGAGATATGATCAAACCCCATGGGTGTTGGATGCATTACGATCACATAGTGATGTGAACTAGATTATTGACTCTAGTGCAGGTGGGAGACTGTTGGAAATATGCCCTAGAGGCTATAATAAAATGGTTATTATTATATTTCCTTGTTCACGATATTTTTCTATTGTTCATGCTATAATTGTATTAACTGGAAACCGTAATACATGTGTGAATACATAGACCACAACATGTCCCTAGTGAGCCTCTAGTTGACTAGCTCGTTGATCAATAGATGGTTATGGTTTCCTGACCATGGACATTGGATGTCATTGATAACGGGATCACATCATTAGGAGAATGATGTGATGGACAAGACCCAATCCTAAGCGTAGCACAAGATCGTGTAGTTCGTTTGCTAAAAGCTTTTCTAATGTCAAGTATCATTTCCTTAGACCATGAGATTGTGCAACTCCCGGATACTATAGGAATGCATTGGGTGTGCCAAACGCCACACCGTAACTAGGTGGCTATAAAGGTGCACTAAGGGTATCTCCGAAAGTGTCTGTTGGGTTGGCACGAATCGAGACTGGGATTTGTCACTCCGTGTGACGGAGAGGTATCGCTGGGCCCACTCGGTAATGCATCATCATAATGAGCTCAATGTGACTAAGTAGTTAGTCATGAGATCATGCATTACGGAACGAGTAAAGTGAGTTGCCGGTAACGAGATTGAACGAGGTATTGGGATACCGACGATCGAATCTCGGGCAAGTAATGTACCGATTGACAAAGGGAATTGTATACGGGATTGCTTAAATCCTTGACATCGTGGTTCATCCGATGAGATCATCGTGGAACATGTGGGAGCCAACATGGGTATCCTGATCCCGCTGTTGGTTATTGGCTAGAGAGCTGTCTCGGTCATGTCTACATGATTCCCGAACCCGTAGGGTCTACACACTTAAGGTTCGGTGACGCTAGAGTTGTTATGGGAATTAGTGTGTAGTTACCGAATGTTGTTAGGAGTCCCGTATGAGATCCCAGACATCACGAGGAGTTCCGGAATGGTCCGGAGGTAAAGATTTATATATGGGAAGTCCTATTTTGACCACCAGAAAATGTTCAGGATTTTTCGGTATTGTACCGGGAAGGTTCTAGAAGGTTCTAGAGTGGGGACCACCTGCATGGGGGGACCCACATGAACGTGGGTACTGGGGACAAGGCCCCACACCCCTGGTCAAGGCGCATCAAGATCCCCCCTAGAAGGAATAAGATCATATCCCGAAGGGATAAGATCCAGATCCCTAAAAAGGGGGGATAACAATCGGTGGGGAAGGGAAATGATGGAATTTCTTTCCCCCGCCTTTGCCAACGCCCCAATGGAGTTGGAGGGCAAGAAACCAGCCCCCTCCATCCCTATATATAGTGGGGAGGTGCATGCGAGCCGAACCCTTCCCCTGGCGCAGCCTTCTCCCTCCCCAACACCTCCTCCTCTATAGTAGTGCTTGGCGAAGCTCTCCCGGAGAACTGCAAGCTCCACCACCACGCCGTCGTGCTGCCGGAGCTCTCCCTCAACTTCTCCTCTCCCCTTGCTGGATCAAGAAGGAGGAGACGTTCCCGGGGTGTACGTGTGTTGAACGCGGAGGCACCGTTGTTCGGCGCTTAGACCGGATTCGGCCGCGATCTGAATCGCTTAGTGAACGTTCTACCGACCGCGTTCTTGCAACGCTTCCGCATCGCGATCTTCAAGGGTATGAAGATGCACTCCCCTCTCTCTCGTTGCTAGTTACTCCATAGATTAATTTGGTGATGCATAGAAATTTTGAATTTCTACTACGTTCCCCAACAATAACCTGCACACAAATAACAAATACTCGCAACCTGACGTGTTAAAGGGGTTGTCAATCCCTTTTGGGCAACGGCACCAGAAATTAGGAAATGGATGTGAGAGAGTAGTAAATATTGATAGATCGAACGCCAAGTAAAATAAAGTGTAGAAAGGTATTTGTATTTTTGGTTTAATAGATCTAAAAATAAAAGCAAAGGAAAATAGATCACAAAGGCAAATATAACAAAGAAAAGACCCGGGGGCTGTAGATCTAGTGGCTTCGCTCGAGAAAAAAAATAGTGAGTGAACAAATTACTATTGGGCAATTGATAGAACTTCAAATAATCATGACAATATCCAGGAAATGATCATTATATAGGCATCACATCCAAGATTAGTAGACCAACTCCTGCCTACATCTACTACTATTATTCCACACATCGACCGCTATCCAGCATGCATCTAGTGTATTAAGTTCATGGAGAAATGGAGTAATGCAATAATAATGATGACATGATGTAGACAAGATCTATTTATGTAGAAATAGACCCCATCTTGTTATCCTTAATGTAAACGATACATATGTGTCGGTTCCCCTTCTGCCACTGGGATCAAGTACCATAAGATCGAACCCATCACAAAGGACCTCTTCCCATTGCAAGATAAATAGATCAACTTGACCAAACAAAACCCAAATATCAGAGAAGAAATACGATGCTATAAGCAATCATGCATATAAGAGATTCAAAGAAGACTCAAATAACTTTCATGGTTAAAAAGATAGATCTGATCATAAACTCAAAGTTCATCGGATCCCAACAAACACACCGCAAAAAGAGTTACATCGTATGGATCTTCAAGAGACCATTGTATTGAGAATCAAGAGAGAGAGAGAGAGAGAGGAAGCCATCTAGCTACTAACTACGGACCCATATGTCTACAAAGAACTACTCACGCATCATCGGAGAGGAACCAATGGGCATGATGAACCCCTCCGTGATGGTGTCTAGATTGCATCTGGTAGTTCTGGACTCTGCGACGACTAGAATTGATTTTCATCGACTCCCCTAGGGTTTCTGGAATATTGGGGTATTTATAGATCAAAGAGGCGGTGCGGGCGGCCACCAAGGTGGGCACAACCCACTAGGGCATGCCTGGGCCTCCTGGCGTGCCCAGGTGTCTTGTGCTCACCTCGGGCCCCCTTCTTGGTACTTCTTTGGCCCACTGGATGTCTTCTGGTCCAAAAAAATCCACAAAAAGTTCCGCTGCATTTGGACTCCATTTGGTATTGATTTCCTGCAATGTAAAAACATGCAGAAAACAGCAACTGGCACTGGGCACTATGTCAATAGGTTAGTACCAAAAAATGATATAAAATGACTATAAAATGATTGTAAAACATCCAAGAATTATAATATAACAACATGGAACAATAAAAAATTATAGATACATTGGAGACATATCAGCATCTCCAAGCTTAATTCTTGCTCGTCCTCGAGTAGGTAAATGATAAAAACAAAATTTTTGATGTGAAATGTTGCCTAACATGTCATCTCATATTCTTTTCTTTATAGCATGGACATTTGGACTTTTATATGGTTCAAAGCAATAGTCTAGTTTTGACATGAAACTTAGATACTCAAGCATATCAACAAGCAACCATGTCAAAATATTAACGCTAAAATAAGTTATCCCTAGCCCATCATGCTCAATCATTGATCCATTCATGAAACACACTCGCATATTAGCTACACCCAATGCTCAAGTACGATCATAGTGCCCCCTAGTTGGTGCTTTATAAGAGAAGATGGAGACTCAAATTAAAAATAAAAATTGCATAAACTAAAAGAAATGCCCTTCGCAGAGGGAAGTAGGGATTTGTAGAGGTGCCAGAGCTCAAAGCAAAAATTGAGAGATAAAAACATTTTGAGAGGCATACTTTTCCTACCAATGAAAACAACTTAGAGCTCCCAACTGATATGTCTCCAATGTATCTACGTTTCCTAATGCTTTTCCTCTAGTTTTGGACTTTAATCTACATGATTTGAATGAAACTAACCCCGGACTGAAGCTATTTTCAGCAGAACTACCATGGTGTTGTTTTTATGCAGAAATAGAAGTTCTCTGAATGGAACAAAACTTTGCAAGGAATTTTTATACAATAAATGGGAATTTCTGGAGCCAAGAGCCACCTGAGGGGGGCACCTAGGTGGGCACAATCCACCAGGGGGCGCCTGCCCCCTAGGCGCACCCAGGTGGGTTGTCCCAGCCTGGTGGCCCCGCAGTCCCTGAAAACTACACTATAAAATCACATATTTCCAGAAAAAATGAGGGAAAATGAATTATCGCGATCAACGAGACGAAGCCGTCGTCACCTCCTGTTCTTCATCGGGAGGCTAGATCTGGAGTCTGTTTGGGGCTCTGGAGAGGGGGGTCTTTGTTATTCGTCATCACCAACCCTTCTCTGTCACCAATTCCATGATGCTCCCCATCGGGAGTGAGTACTTCCTTTGTTGGCTCGCTGGTCAGGAGTTGGATGAGATTCATCATGTAATCGAGTTAGTTTTGTTAGGGCTTGATCCCTAGTATCCACTATGTTCTGAGATTGATGTTGCTATTACTTGCTATGTTTAATGCTTGTCACTTTGGGCCCGGGTGCCATGATTCCAGATATGAACCATTTATGTTATCACCATTATATCCATGTTCTAGATCCGATCTTGCAAGTTATAGTCACCTACTATGTGTTATGATCCGGCAACCCCGGAGTGACAATAGTCGGGACCACTCCTGGTGATGACCGTAGTTTGAGGAGTTCATGTATTCACCGTGTGCTGATGCTTTGTTCCGGTTCTCTATTAAAAGGAGGCCTTAATATCCCTTAGTTTCCAATAAGACCCCGTTTCCACGGGAGGGTAGGACAAAAGATGTCTTGCAAGTTCTTTCCATAAGCACGTATGACTATTTACGGAATACATGCCTACATTATATTGATGAGCTGGAGCTAGTGCCGTATCGACCTAGGTTATGACTGTCACATGATGAATATCATCCAACAAATTAACGATCCATTGCCTACGAATTTATCTTATATTGTTCTTATTAAGTTAATACTGCTATCGTTACTGCTGCACTTGTTACAAAACTACTGCTATCACTGTTACCGTTGCTATTGCTGTCGTCACTATTATCAAAACTATCATACTACTTTGCTACTGATCACTTTGCTGCAGATAATTAATCTCTAGGTGTGGTTGAATTGACAACTCAGGTGCTAATACTTGCAAATATTCTTTGGCCCCCCTTATGTCGAATCTATAAATTTGGGTTGAATACTCTACCCTCGGAAACACTTGCGATCCCCTATACTTGTGGGTAATAAGGATCTTTTTCTGGCGCCGTTGCCGGGGAGAATAGCTATATTTGTTGAGTCACTTGGGAATATTATCAATTTATCACTATGAAGAATCTGAAGGATGCTAAGACTAAGATATTTCCCGCTAAGACAAGGGGAGGTAAGGAATTGTCATCTAGCTCTACTTTAGATTCACCTTCTGTTATAAGTAAACTTGCAACACCATCACATGCTATCAATCCTGATATGTCGCAAGTTGTTGATGATGCTACTTATGCTATGAATGATACTTATGATGATGCTAGTACCTTGCTTGATGATGATGTGCCACTAGGTGAATTTCTTGATGAACAAATCGCTAGAGTAAGACAACATGATATTGTTGAATCTTATGGTGAGCATGAAATTGAAAATCTTGAAACACCTGCTAGAACTAGCCTTCCTAGATATGAATTACCTAAGGTACCAGAAGGTCATGTTATGAATGAGGAGACAACTAAAGATATTCTTGCTTGTGAGAATAGAGATGATCTAGAGAAATTATTATGCAAGTATAAAGAAAAATCTCTGAATGCTAGAATGCAATATGATCCTAAGTTTGCTACTTCACCTATCTTTATTGATGATAAGTATTATGAATTCTCTGTCAACCCAGAGTTAATTTCTTTGGTTGAATCTGATCCTTTCCATGGTTATGAAACTGAAACTGTTGTCGCACATCTTACTGAGTTGAATGACATAGCCACCCTTTTTACTCATGATGAGAAAACTCGCTATTACTATATTCTCAAATTATTTCCATTCTCATTAAAGGGTGATGCTAAAGCTTGGTACAATACTCTTTCTCCTGGTTGTGTGCGTAGTCCCCAGGATATGATTTATTACTTGTTTGAAAAATATTTTCCTAGTCATAAGAAACTAGCTGCCTTGCAGGAGATATTTAACTTTGTGCAAGTTAAAGAAGAGAGTCTCCCACAAGCTTGGGGGAGGCTTTGACAATTACTTAATGCTTTGCCTGATCATCCTCTTAAGAAAAATGAAATACTTGATATCTTCTATAATGGACTAACTGATGCTTCTAGGGACTTCCAAGATAGTTGTTTTGGTTGTGTTGTTAGGGAATGAACTATTGGGCAAGCTGAAGAATTATTGAATAACATATTGAAAAATTATGATGATTGGACTCTTCCTGAACCACCGCCTCAACCCACTCCGAAGAATAGGGGTATATTATATCTCAGTCATGAGGATATGCAAGAGGCAAAGAAATCTATGAAGGAAAAAGATATTAAAACTGAGGATGTTAAAAAGTTACCTCCTATTGAAGAAATAGATCGACTGGATACACCACCACTGCCTAAGGTGGTAGAGGTAAATTCTCTAATGGAAGTCAAAGACAATGATAATCCTCATAATATGCACCCTAGCCAATGCCTTTATGTGTTTGAAAATTATACTCCCTCCATTCCTTGATATAAGGTGTATAGATTCTTGAGAAAAAAATCCAAAATATAAGGTGTATTGCGTTGCACCACTCATTTGGATTTTTTATTTAGAGATTTGATTACATTTTCGTATATAAGGCAAGTTCCTCTATTTTCTTATGCCAATTAGTCAGGTGTAATCTCTCCCAAAACTTGTGAAAATTTTCCTCCATGTGCATTCTTTAATTTCCGTGCCAAAAACTATACACCCTATATTTAGGAATGGAGGGAGTATTAGAAATCAAGATCACTTCAATGCAAATGTTATGAAACAATTGGAACATAATTCTGATATGATTGCTCACTTGAGTGACTTGTTATTTAGAATCTCAAATGATGTTAGAGGTGTGGGAAAGCATGCTTCTATGGTACAAACTCATTTAGAACAGGTTGCTAAATCTCAAAGAGAGTTGCTCCATGAAATGAATAATGACATACATGAGTTTGTTGTTAGAGTTGCAACTAGAGGAGATAAAATGACTCAGGAACCACTTTATCCTGAGGGAAATCCAAAAGAACTGAACAAGATTCATAAAGGAATAATGCCACTGCACCTAGTCCGTCTAAAAATAAAAAAGAAGAAAAATGATAGGACTTTGCATGCTTCTAGTGAACCTGAAGTAGAAAAACCTCCTGATAATGATAATGATGTTTCTATTTCTGATGCTAAAACTCAATCTGGTAATGAACACTCACCTAGTGACAATGAAAAAGAAAATGATGATATTCATCAAGATACCCAACCAAACAATGAAAAGGAACCAGATAATGATGTTGAAATAGAGCGAGCTGTTGATCTTGATAACCCACAACCTAAGAATAAAAGATATGATAAAAGAGAATTTGTTGCTAGAAAACATGGAAAGGAGCGAGAACCATGGGTTCAAAAAGCTACGCCCTTTCCACCTAAGTCAACTAAAAGGAAGATGATGAAGAATTTGAACGCTTTGCTGAAATGCCGAGGCCAGTATTATTGCGTACTCGCTTGACTGACATCCTTAAAATGCCTCCTTATGTTAAGTACATGAAAGACATCATCACCAATAAGAGAAAAATACCAGAAGCTTAAATCTACACTATGCTTGCTAATTATACTTTTAAAGATGGAGTACCTAAAAAACTTGGAGATCCGGGAATACCAACTATACCTTGCTCCATCAAAAAGAATTATGTGAAAACTTCTTTATGTGATTTGGGAGCTAGTGTTAGTGTCATGCCTTTCTCTTTATATAAAAGACTTGATTTGAATAAACTCACACCTACTGAAATATCTTTGCAAATGGCTGATAAATCAACTTCCATACCTATCGGTATTTGTGAGGATGTGCCCGTTGTTGTTGCTAATGCTACTATTTTGACTGACTTTGTTATACTTGAGATGCCCGAGGACGACAACATGTCGGTTATCCTTGGTAGACCCTTCTTGAACACTTCAGGGGCTGTTATTGATTGTAACAAAAGCAAGGTCACTTTTAAGATGTATGATAATGAGCATACGGTGCACTTTCCGAAGAAACAATTTCAAGTGAATGGTATTAATGTCATTGAAAAATCTTCGACAATCACTACTGGAAGTTTTCAACTACCTCTACCTACTGTTAAAAAGAAATATGAAATTCTTATTGTTGGGGACATTCATATCCCTGTTGAGGTAACTTAGTGATTTACGGAAGTTTTTCGGTTTCATGCTAATCGGAAGTGGTTGCTAATAAGACCTGATCAACCTTATTAATGGTTCATTTTTGAGAGATATGAAGTTGATGAATTTAGTAAGCACTAGCTTCTGTCCCTACCTTTTGTTTTCTGTTTTTATTAGTTAAATAAAATAAAATGCCATGTTTTTCCTATTTTCTGAATTTCTCATGCAATAAAAAAAGACCCAAAAATAAAAGTTCTCAGAATGCTCTAAAAAATTAATTAATTTTTTTTCTGAATATTTAAGAATTTTTTGTCCAAATAATATCAGAGGGAGGTGCACCAGGTGGGCACAAGCCACCTGGGCGCGCCAGGACCCCAAGGCATGCCCTGGTGGGTTGTGGTCCCCATGTGGGCCCCCTCACTTATCTCTTCACACCACATCAGCACCTACCTCCAGAAAAAATAACCATTGCTTTCTCTCTCTCGTGTTCTTGCTCTCAAACCCGCGGATTTCGATCTCTTTGCTCGAAGCTCCGTTTCCGAACTGTTCGGGGGATTGTTGCTTGGTATGTGACTCCTCCATTTGTCCAATTAGTTTTTGCTTTAGTGGTTTATATTTTGAATAATTAGCTACTCTTGTTGCTGCTGCAGTTGAGCTTGCATGTTGAATTCTTAGAGTTCCAAGTAGTTTGAATGCTTGCTATGGCCTCTATGTATCCCTATGAGTAGTTGCTACCAATCTTGTAAAGTTTTATTGATAAATTTTTGTCACCCAAAAATTTTCAGAAAATTGTACGTGAATATGATGAACCTCTTTGGAAGGTCTTCGAAGAGGAGACCCCCGGAGGCATCTTCCTGTGACAGTTCCATTCGTCGGTCTTATGTTGAACCAAGTGAAAGTTCCATACGAGATGTCGCCACCAAAACATGCCTATGGCCGTGCGAAGATTATATGGCGCGCGTGGGCATTAAGGAGGAATTTGAGCAATATGTTCACAATGCCGATCTCGGTCCCTATATTTCAGATAAGTGCAATCAACACCACACTCTCACTGAATCATTTGTCAAAGGATTTAAATTCCATCCCCGTGAGTCTAGGGTGTCATTTAAACTTTATGAAAATTCATTTACCATATCACTAGAGAGATTTGCTCACCAGTTCAAAATCCCGTTCTGGGGTTCGCTTGACGAACCACCAAGTGCCGAGTACCAATCATTTTGACTAGTCTTTGCTATAGTGAGATGAGGGGAGTAACACAAGGTAGAATAAAGAGCATTCATTTTCCCGCAATTTAGTACTTTGCTTTATTTAATGGGAAATGCATTGTAGGCAAACAAGATTGTAGTATACTTTGTGCTCTAGACTTGAGCCTCATACGCACCGCTTTCATCGGTGATAGGAGTTATAATCTTCGAGCGATTGTTGCACGCAGGTTGCAACACAATGCTAATAGTGGCTATTTCTATGGTGGAATTTATGCCACACATTTAGCAAGAGAGCTGGGTGTTTCACCTTTGCCCTTTGACCAGATCCTACCCATGCAGTATTTAGACTTTGATGCTATGAAACATCATAAGATCCTTAAAAGAGATATTCATAATTTCACCTACAAATTGTTGTTTAATCAAGAATCTATGGTGTATACATATTTGCCTGTGCCTGCTCTCTTTGATTATCACAACAAGGGAAGGTATTTTGTTCTTGAGAGCGAGGCTCGAGCTCACAACGCAGCGGTTGAGGCGGCACGGCAGGCCGAGGCATCCGGACCGAGAGCCTCCGTGAGCTACCACTCCGTCTACTATGCAGGCTACTGATTTACTACCAAGATAGGCCAAAAGCCTAAGCTTGGGGGAGTACATATTTCCACTGACATTACATTTATGTTCACACATTTCATTCTAGTTGTCGGTGTCCAAACCTTTTCATTGTATTATCCATGTTAAATTTATTTTCTCACTTTCTTTTTGTGTGTTTGAAAAACTTGAGAAAATCAAAAAAAATCCTACTTCTTTTAGATTTTTCTTTCCAGAGTAGTTAGCTGTAGCACTAAAAACAAAACCCAAAAAGATTTCCTTGTTCTCCTTTTGCTTCTTGGGAGCTTCCCCGTGTAAATAGTTTTCTCGTTTTTGCTTTTCCCTTTTTATTTGCTTGTTCTAGAAAATCAAAAACTCCAAAAACATTTTAGTGTGTTTCTCTGAATTTCTTTTCTTTTTATTTGTGTCATACCAAGGAGAAGACCACGATGAAAATGTTGAGTGGCCCTCCTATGCATAATTGTTGATCTAACAAAGAGCCCATTTTATCTTGTCTTCTCTTGTTGAATAAAATATTTGCAGATTCCAGCTTAGTCCATGGCAATCTTGCACTATTATTATTTTCACATCGTTTGGTCATGCAAGTGAAAGGCAATAATGACGATATTCAATGAACTGGCCGTGACAGAGAGAAACGGGTATGAACTCGACTTGTTCCGTTTTTGTAAATATGTGTAACCTAGTATCCATGATTCAACCCATTATGATTAAACATGTTTGCAATGACAATTAGAGATTATAGTTTCTCATGCCATGCATAAGTAGCTAGGAGTGGATAATGATTTATCTTGGATGTCAACATTGCGTTAAAATGATTGTGATGTAGTATGATGATATGGTATCCTCCTCTGAATGATCGAGTGGCTTGACTTGGCACATGTTCATGCATGTAGTTGAATCAAAACCAACATAGCCTCTATGATATTTATGTTCATGGTGTTCATATCCTACTCATGCTAGTGTCCAATGTTACTTATGCATAATGCATGTTCATGACCGTTGCTGCTCTCTAGCTAGCCACTTCTGAACTTATTTGCTAGCCTTCACATGTACTAATTAGGTGGGAATTCTGCTTGTACATCAAAAACCTTGAATCCAAGTTATTCCAGATGAGTCCACCATACCTACCTATATGTGGTATTACCCTGCCGTCCTAAGTAATTTTGCATGTGCCACCTCTAAAAACTTCAAATAAATATCCTTTTTGTGTGCTTGGGTCGTTCATGGAACGACAGGAGGTGGTCGGTATCTTCCATGTTAAGCGGGTTATTCTCAGGATGAGTGTTTATTCACTCACCATCACACAAGAAAAGGGCGGTAATAGGGATTCCCAGTCCCGAACTCAAAAATGCAAATAATTAAATAAAACTCCCCTAGGGATGTTGTTGGTATGGACGGCACCCGTTGTTTCAGACAAGCCATGGAGTGTGATTGTTGGTGGAGGGGGAGTAAACCTTTACTTTTATCGCTTGGGAACCGCCACTAGCGTGCTTAGCATGGAAGATATTGATAACTGACGGTCGTGAAGTAAACAAGAAGGGTCCATGTCTCAAAATATCATTTACCTCTGTTTTAAAAACTTGAGCTCTAGGACCTCTGCAAATCACTGCTTCCCTTTGCGAAGGGACTATCTATTTACTTTTATGTTGTGTCATCACCTTCTAAAATAAGCACCAGAACCTGAGAGCGCTGCTGTCATACTGATGCATTGTGTGTAGCTAATGTTGGGTGCATCATGACAGGATCTTTTCTACCATGAATTACAATGTTTAGTCGCTGCTTCAACTTTGGAGGTGCTCTGCATTTATGTTTTGTGGTCTCAGAAAGGGCTAGCAAGATATCACTATTGTCGTATTATATCATGGTTGTTTTGATAACGTGTTGCTGTTTGAGATATCTTATTATTGCTCGCTAGCTGATTATGTCATTGATATGAGTTAATATAATTTTTAAGAGTTATTGTCGACATGGTTAATTATAATCTTGGCTGAAAACCTAGGTGTTGTTTAAGCTTATTTATGCAAACAAGAGCAAAAGAGTTCGTAAAAGTTTTTCTTTTTTACTTACAGTTTATCAACTGAATTGCTTGAGGACAAGTAAAGGTTTAAGCTTGGGGGAGTTGATACGTCTCCAACGTATCTACTTTTCCTAATGTTTTTCCTCTTGTTTTGGACTCTAATCTGCATGATTGGAATGAAACTAACCTCGGACTGATGCTGTTTGCAAGAAATACCATGGTGTTGTTTTTGTGCAAAAATAGAAGTTCTCGGAATGGAACGAAACTTTGCGAGGATTTTTTATACAATAAATTAGAATTTCTGGAGCCAAGAGCCCTGAGGGGGGCACCTAGGTGGGCACAACCCACCAGGGGGCGCCTGCCCCCTAGGCGCGCTTAGGTGGGTTGTCCCCACCTGGTGGCCCCGAAGACCCTGAAAACTACGCTATAAAATCACATATTTCCAGAAAAAAAATGAGGGAAAAAGAATTATCACGATCCACGAGACGAAACCACCGTCACCTCCTGTTCTTCATAGGGAGGCCAGATCTGGAGTCCGTTTGGGGCTCCGGAGAGGGGGATCTTCATTATTCGTCATCACCAACCCTTCTCCATCACCAATTCCATGATGCTCCCCACCGGGAGTGAGTACTTCCTTTGTAGTCTCGCTGGTCGGTGAGGAGTTGGATGAGATTCATCATGTAATCGAGTTAGTTTTGTTAGGGCTTGATCCCTAGTATCCACTATGTTCTGAGATTGATGTTGCTATGACTTTGTTATGTTTAATGCTTGTCACTTTGGGCCCGGGTGTCATGATTTCCGATCTGAACCGTTTATATTATCACCATTATATCCATGTTCTAGATCCTATCTTGCAAGTTATAGTCACCTACTACGTGTTATGATCCGGCAACTGCGGAGTGACAATAGTCGGGACCACTCCCGGTGATGACCATAGTTTGAGGAGTTCATGTATTCACCGTGTGCTAATGCTTTGTTCCGGTTCTCTATTAAAAGAAGGCCTTAGTATCCCTTAGTTTCCAATAGGACCCCGCTGCCACGGTAGGGTAGGACAAAAGATGTCATGCAAGTTCTTTCCATAAGCACGTATGACTATTTACGGAATACATGCCTACATTATATCTATGAACTGGACCTAGTGTTGTATCGCCCTAGGTTATGGCTGTCACATGATGAATATCATCCAACGAATTACTGATCCAATGCCTATGAATTTATCTTATATTGTTCTTGCTAAGTTACTACTGCTATCGTTACTACTGCACTTGTTACAAAACTACTGCTATCACTGTTACCATTGCTATTGCTGCCGTCACTATTATGAAAACTATCATACTACTTTGCTACTATTCACTTTGTTGCAGATAATTAATCTCCAAGTGTGGTTGAATTGACAACTCAGCTACTAATACTTGCAAATATTCTTTGGCTCCCCTTGTGTCGAATCTATAAATTTGGGTTGGCTACTCTACCCTCGAAAACTGTTGCGATCCCCTATACTTGTGGGTTATCACCAACACTTTCCTTGCTAGATATATCATAGGCGGTTCCCAAACAAAAAATAAATTTTATTCCTTCTTCAACCATACTTTCACTTTCCATGGCTAGCCGTATCCATGGTTGCCATCCATACCAACACTTTCCAAGGAATTTATTATTTGATAACATAAAGTAAATTCATTTTTCATTTCGGGACTGGGCATCCCTAATACCTTTTCCTTACTCTCGTGCAATGACAAGTGAATAAACAGTCGTCGTGAGAATAACACATCTAGCATGGAAAATATTGGCACCCCTCACCGCCTCGCGAGTGGTACAAGCACACAAAAGAGAAATGTATTTTGAAAATTAGAGATGGCATATACAAATTTGCTTAGAATATCAAAAGAATACCGCATATAGGTAGATATAGTGGACTCATGTGGTAAAACTGGTTTAAGGGATTTTGGATGCCCAAGTAGTGACCATACTTAGTGCAAAATTAAGGCTAGCAAAAGATTGAGAAGCGTCCAACCAAGAAACGAATAATCTCGTAAGCGAGCATTGGGCATAATTAACACCGAATAATGCACCACAAGTAGGATGTAATTTCATTGCATGATTATTGACTTTCAGGCTTGCATAGGGAAACACAAACCTTAACACCAATATTCTTACTAAAGCACAATTACTCATCAACATGACTCACATATCACATCATCATATCTCAAAACTATTACAAGGAATCAAGTTTATTTTGTCCAATGATCTTCAAGAAAGTTTTTATTATATCCTTCTTGGATATCTATCACTTTGGAACTAGTTTTCATGTGTTGCTTTTGATAAGCTCAAACAAATATAAGTGAAGATCATGAGCATAATTTTTCTTTCTCCCAAATTAATTTAAGTGAAGCTAGAGAGGATTTCTTAAAAAAATTACTAACTCTCAAATAAATCTAAGTGGAGCTAGAGAGTATTTCTTAAAAAATACTAAAGCACACCCTGCTCAAAAAGATGTAAGTGAAGCACTAGAGCAATTCCATAGCTCATAAAGATTTAAGTGAAGCATAGAGAGCAATTCTAACAAGTCATGGCATAATTTTGGCTCTCTCAAATGGGTGTGTCCAGCAAGGATCCATGACTTAGAACACAAAGCAAAACAAGCAAAGACTCATATCATACAAGACGCTCCAAGCAAAACTCATAGTACGTGACGAATAAAAATATAGCTTCGAGTAAAATACTGATGGTCGGTAGAAGAAAGAGGGGATGCCACTCGGGGCATTCCCAAGCTTAGTTGCATGCTTCTCTTTGGATAATAGCTTGGGATGCCCTAGGCATCCCCAAGCTTAGGCTCTTCTTACTCCTTATTCCTTCATCCATCATAACATCACCCAAAACTTGAAAACTTCGATCACACAAAACTCAACAAAACCTTCTGAGATCCGTTAGTATAAGAAAGCAAATCAATACTATAAGTACTATATAAAACCAATTCATATTTTAATTTTGCATTATATCTACTGTATTCAAAATTTCCTATGGCAAAAAATCATCAAAGAAAACCATAGAATCATCAGAATAAGCACATAACGCAAAGAAAACAAAATCTGTCAAAAACAGAATAGTTTGTAGTAATTTGGATATTTCGAATACTTCTGAAACTCCAAAAATTCCGAAAAACTAGGATGAACTGAGAAATTTGTATATTGATCTTCTGCAAAAAGAATCAGAGCAAAATCACGTTTCTGTGATTTATGAAAATTATTTTCGTGAGTGCAAAAGTTTCTATTTTTCAGCAAGATCAAACAACTATCACCCAAGAAGATCATAAAGGCTTTATTTGGCACAAACACTACTTAAAACACAAAAGTCACAATCATAACAACAACATAATTGTGCAAACATTGAAGAACATAAAGCAAAAAGCAAAAATAAATTTTATTCATTGGATTGCCTCCCAACAAGGGCTATCATTTTGCGCCCTTAGCTAGGCATAAAGCAAGGATCTAAGTTTTGTCACCTTTGTCCTTAATTTCCTTAGAGGTGTTTTTGTCATTGGGCTTTGTAAAAACAACATAAAACATATTATCCATAGAAGCTTTAGCACTACTAAGTTGTTTATCATCATAACCCCTTTGATTTACGGCAACAATCCAAGAGTAATGTTGATTAACATTATTGAAAACTTGTTGGATTACATCTAAAATGGGGAATTCCTTTTTAAGATTATCATCAAAGATTTGATTATCCCCAATAAAGTGTCTTAATGCATAGTCACTATTGTAGAGAATTTCATCTATCATGGGCTTTTCACGATTCATACCAGAAAAATCAAAGATTTCCCTAGCATCCCGTATGATGTAGTCAAACTCATTCATAAGAGCAAGAGTGGCCAACTTTTTAGCCTTAGGATTCTTTATAGAGGGAAGCTCAAAAAACAATCTTTGCAAAGTGGGATGACTACGGATAAATTTACTATCAAGTTTCAGAAGTAATGCTGAAATAGCATCCGCATAAGATCTAGTAGTTCTAAGTATAGGAGCATCATCAAGACTTAGATTTCCCACACAATTGAAAAATTCTTGGATATGTTCCTTTCCCATAACATTCCCTTGCCCCAAGATAAAAGTTTTAGCATCCAGATTGCCCGTACGTCCAATCTTAGGAGTTAGGCCATCATCTGTTGCTGCCATACCGAAATCACTCATGATTGCAAGCAAAGGATAGACCTGACGAGAAAACGGCGGACGAAAAAGGGGTGAATAAAATGGCAATTTTTGTGAAGTGGGGGAGAGGAAAACGAGATGCAAATGGAAACTAATTTAAATTGCAAGGAGATGAGAGTTTGTGATTAGGAACCTGGTAGATGTTGATGATCCTCCCTCGCAACAGCGCTAGAAATTCCTTTTGATGTCTCCTAGAACTACGTCGGTATTTTCCCAAAGAGGAAGGGATGATGCAGCACAACGATCGTAGGTATTTCCCTCAGTGACGAGACCAAGGTTATCGAAATAGTAGGATTACCAAGAAACACTACATAAACAACACCTGCACACAAATAACAAGTACTCGCAACCCGACATGTTAAAGGGGTTGTCAATCCCTTTCAGGCAACGACGCCATAAATTGGCAAATGGACGTGAGAGAGTTGTAAATATTGATAGATTGAATGCCAAATAAAGTAAAGTGCAGAAAGGTCTTTTTGTATTTTTGGTTTGATATATCTGAAAATAAAAGCAAAGGAAAATAGATTGCAAAGGCAAATATAATCCCGGGGCTGTAGATTTCAATAGTGGCTTCTCTCTAGAAAAATAGCAAACGGTGGGTGAAACTTCAAATAGTCATGACGATATCCAGGAAATGAATATTATATAGGCATCACGTCCAAGATTAGTAGACCGACTCCTGTCTGCATCAACTACTATTACTCCACACATGGACCGCTATCCAGCATGCATCTAGTGTATTAAGTTCATGGAGAAACGGAGTAATGCAATAAGAATGATGAGATGATGTAGACAAGATCTATTTATGTAGAAATAGACCCCATCTTGTTATCCTTAATGGAAACAACACATATGTGTCGGTTCACCTTCTGTCACTGGGATCAAGCACCGTAAGATCGAACCCATCACAAAGCACCTCTTCCCATTGCAAGATAAATAGATCAAGTTGGCCAAACAAAACCCAAATATCAGAGAAAAAATACGAGGCTATAAACAATCATGCATATAAGAGATTCAAAGAAGACTCAAATAACTTTCATGGATAAAAAGATAGATCTGATCATAAACTCAAAGTTCATCAGATCCCAACAAGCACACCGCAAAAAGAGTTACATCATATGGATCTCCAAGAGACCATTGTATTGAGAATAAAAAGAGAGAAAGGAATACATCTAGATACTAACTACGGACCCGTAGGTCTACAAAGAACTACTCACGCATCATCGGAGAGGCATCAATGGGCATGATGAACCCCTCCGTGATGGTTTCTAGATTGGATCTGGTGGTTCTAGACTCTGCGACGGCTAGAATTAATTTTCATCAACTCCCCTAGGGTTATGGAATATTGGGGTATTTATAGAGCAAAGAGGTGGTGCGGGAGGCCATCGAGGTGGGCACAACCCACCAGGGCGTGCCTGGGCCTCCTGGCGTGCCCAGGTGTTTTGTGCTTACCTCGGGCCCCCTCCTTGGTACTTCTTTGGCCCACTAGATGTCTTATGGTCCAAAAATATCCACAAAAAGTTTTGCTCCATTTGAACTCTATTTGATATTGATTTCCCGCGATGTAAAAAACATGCAGAAAACAACAACTGGCACTGGGCACGATGTCAATAGGTTAGTACCAAAAAATGATATAAAATGACTATAAAATGATTGTAAAACATTCAAGAATGATAATATAACAACATGGAAAAATAAAAAATTATAGATACATTGCAGACATAGTAGTGCAGTAGGTTGAGGGGTAACTAATTGTGGTTCCGGCCGAGGTGAAGATACCCCGAACGAACCCCTCAAAGGATTGTTTTCCATAGTAACAAGTGACAGTAAATTTCAGCACGTAGTAATATTTTTTCCTTACCAATTTCCACTTACCAAGAACGCTTCACTCCCTGGCAACGACGCCAGAAAATAGCATTGATGACCCACAAGTATAGGGGAACAATTGTAGCCTTTTTAATAAGCAAGAGTGTCGAACCCAACGAGGAGCAGAAGGAAATGACAAGTGGTTTTCAGCAAGGTAATGTCTGCAAGTGCTGAAATTGTAAGTAACAGAGTAGTTTGATAGCAAGATATTTTGTAACGAGCAAGTAATGATAATAGTAACAAAAGAGCAGCAAGGTAGCCCAATCCTTTTGAGGCAAAGGACAAGCCAAAACAGTCTCTTATAATAAGCAAAGCTTTCTTAAGGTTACGTGGGAATTTCATCTAGTCACTTTCATCATGTTGATTCGATTCGTGTTCACTACTTTGATAATTTGATATGTGGGTGGACCGGTGCTTAGGTGCTGCTCTTACTTGAACAAACCTCCTACTTATGATCAACCCCCTCGCAAGCATCCACAACTACGAGAAAAGTATTAAGAATAAATCTAACCATAGCATTAAACTTTTGGATCCAATCGGTCCCTTACGGAATGGCGCATAAACTAGGGTTTAAGCTTCTGTCACTCCCGCAACACATCATCTAATAACTACTCCACAATGCATTCCCTTAGGTCCAAATATGGTGAAGTGTCATGTAGTGAACATTCACATGACAACACCAAGGGAATCACAACATACATACTATCAAAATATCGAACACATATCAAGTTCACATGATTACTTGCAACATGATTTCTCCCTTGACCTCAAGAACAAAAGTAACTACTCACAAGTGATAAACATGCTCACGATCACAGGGGTATTAAATAGCATAATGGATCTGAACATATAATCTTCCACCAAATAAACCATATAGTAATCAACTACAAGATGTAATCAACACTACTAGTCACCCACAAGCACCAATCTATAGTTCCGGTACAAAGACTGGACACAAGAGATGAATTAGGGTTTGAGAGGAGATGGTGTTGTTGAAGATTTTGATGGAGATTGCCCTTCCCAAGAAGGGAGAGTTGTTGGTGATGATGATGAAGATGTTTTCCCCCTCCAGGAGGGAAGTTCCGCCAGAGGGCAAAAGTGCTCCTGCCTAAGTTCCGCCTCGAGACGGCGACGCTCCGTCCCGAAAGTCCTCTCCTTTATTTTTTCTAGGTCAAAATGACTTATATACCAGCAGATGGGCATTGAAGGTGGGCCGAGGGGAGCACAACCCACCAGGGCGCGCTCGGGCTCCCTGGCGCACCCAGGTGGGTTGTGCCCACCTGGGGGCCCCCTTTGGTACTTATTGGTTCCAATATTCCTCAAATATTCCATAAGAAATCTCCATAAAGTTTCAGCTCATTTGGAGTTGTGCAGAATAGGTGGCCTGGCGTAGGTTTTCCAAGTCCAGATTTCCAGCTACCGAAATTCTCCCTCTTTATGTATACCTTGCATATTATCAGAGAAAAGTCATTAGAATTACTCCAAAAAGCATTATTATGCATAAAAACATCATAAATAATAGTAGAAAAACATGATAAAAATTGGACGTATGAGGGTGGTAGAATTAACTTTACATGCACAATCCATCGGAACAAAATCACAAACAAGCAAGATATGAATAAATGATAAATGTTTTCCTCCTGAGCACACACAACCTTTTGCATTCCTTGCAACGACACTTGACCATGTTATTTTTGGTCTAGAATTACACCTTTGTGTAAAAACCACATAAAAATCTTTATTTTGAATGGAACCTTTAATTTCCACATGTATTTGTTTCAAAAAGCTGATAATTGTTAATAACATATGCATCATGGATTTAAAAGAAAAACCACTTGAATTTTTAAGCTTCCACCAAAATGAGCCATCCTCATCAAATAGGTTGACCAACATCAACCTCAGAACCAAAGAAATCCAATCCATCCATTAATCCCAACTAGCATTCATAGAAATTTAATATTCAACAGGATCACCCCAAGCACCAATGCAACATAAACATTTTTCCGTTGCATGATCATGTACGGGTTTAGGAATTGCATGCCCAATGGGGAATCATCAAAAGCCAGGTATCTTTTAAAAATAGCGTAGTTAGTCCGTTGCCTTACCCCCCCCCCCTGCCACTCCTTTCCTATTTTGTTTTCCTATATTTCCATGTATTTCCATCTCCACTTTGGAGCTTGTTGCCAATATCTGGGACATAGGGTTGTGTCGAGCTTTGTCCCCTATAGAGTTGGAGAACTAGCAGGGGCTTTCTCCCCTTTTTCAAGTGCTCTCAGAGACTCCACACAGCTTGTTTAGCTGCACATGTCCTCGGGCAGATTCTCGGTTAAATCACTCTAGCTGGAACTTGTTCAAAGCGATATGGCAGGCACATATTCCTCCTAAAATCAAAATCTTTCTTTGGCAGGCGGCGAGACTTCGTTTGCCGGCTAGTGATCAATCCTGAAAAGAAGTGGACCTGCAGCTGCTAGCCATTCTCTTTGTAGAGAGAATGAACACACAAAACACATTATGTTTAATTGTGATCTTGCTCGCATGGGCTGGAGTTGCATCCGATCATGGTTGAACCTTAACTGGAACCAGGAATGTTTTGATGATCTTCTTACTTACCTCTTGAATTTTCTAGGCCAATTTGTTGTGTGTTTTGGCTTGCTTTCGCTGCATTCGGCTGGTCCTTCTGGATGAGTCAGAACAAGTTTACTACCAAACGTGTTTTTTCCTAAACTTTCAGTTGACTGTCTTTTTAAAATGGTTGCTCTGTTACAATAATAGAAGCCTCTCGCTAAGACCGTGGACACTGGCACCATCTTTATGACCATCGTCAAGATCCGTGCCTCTAATATTGACCTTTATTCAACCTCTGCTCACTAGTAGAAAAATGACCTAATGTTTACCTCATTAGTCCCGGTTCAATTACGGACCGACACTAATGTGATCATTAGTGCCGGTTCCAACAGCTAGGCGGGCGGCACTCATTAGTCCTGGTTCGTGTTACACATCTAGTACCGATTCATGCCACAAACCAGGAATAAAGAGATGGTTGCATGCTGGTGTCAGGCTGGGACCCCACCAACACCTTTAGTCTTGGTCCATGGCACGAACCGGGACTAGAGATGCACCTTTAGTCCCGGTTTGTATAACTAACCGGGACTAAAGATGCCTCTATATAAACCCTTCATCGAGCCCGAGCCCATTTCTCTCTGTTTGCCTTCCTCTCCTCTGTTCACTACTAGAAAAACCCCTACTAATGGCACACCTAATTTGGCCATTAATGGCGCATCAGTGGTGCGCCATTACTAGCACGCCATTAGTAATTTTTACTAATGGCGCACCACTGGTGCGCCACCACTGGTGCGCCATTAGTATAGGCCAGGGTGCGCCATTAGTATGCCTCTCAGGGGCCATGTATACCCAGGTGCTTTGGCATACTAATGGCGCACTACAATGGGATGCGCCATTAGTGACCGCGGCATACTAATGGCGCACTGTCCAGTGATGCGCCATTAGTATGCTTTGTCATACTAATGGCGCACTGTCATGTGATGCGCCATTAGTATGAATATTAGGTTTTTTTATTTTTTATTTTCTGTTTTTTGCACATGTTACATAGTTTTCTGTTTTATACAGGCCCTTACTTCCACTATGACTAGCCTTTCATACTAATGTCTTCGAGGTCTTATAAAAGTGAACAGAGGGAGTACCTTTTATTGTTTGACTTTGTTTATCAGGATTCCTGTGTTTTTCAAATTCCTATGAACCAAACACCCAACTTTGCAAAATTTCTGAGTTTTTCTAACCCTCTATTTTACACATGCATTCCTATCAATTTTCTAGTATGTTCTTTTCTAGAATCTTGCGAACCAAAGGAGGCATAAGGGAATGCATAAAGTAGTCCAGATGTCACTCATTGGCGATAATCTTCGTGATACATTCGGCATTCGCATTACCCCAGCAATCCTCTGAAAGCCTTTTATTACACGCTCATCAAGCTCGAGCACCGTACAAGGGAAATAGCGTATGCACGGTCGCCGACGAGCTTCCCATCACCTAAGATCATCCCAAGGCATGTGCGTGCATAGCCAGCGCAAGGATGGATTATATGGCGAAGTCGAGCCTCTGAGAGCTCGAGGAGGCGTCTGAAAGGTTTCCTGACATCCACCTCTTGAGCATCTCCAAGGCGGCCTTCGGTTGATCCATGGGTACCATGTGACAAGAATCGTGGACCTGATCATAGTGCCAAAAACATCTCTAGTTAGTTTCACAGTAAAATCCAAACTGATGTAGCGCGGCACAATACGCAACAGGCATTTGCCCTTATAACACTCTGCTCTACTGTATTGACAGATAATCTCTTGAGTAAAGGCCTGGTTATTGTTTGTTCCAGAACTGACTGTTGGTAAGGGGGTCAGCTTTGCATTTGCGTACCTTCAAAAAACTCAAAGGGCCGTGGCTTTTTAGAATGCCGGCTTCTTTTCCATCAACCGTGAAGGGTTTCTCCACCGAGGACACGAAGGCTTTCTTTCCAGACCATTCCATAGAGTCTACCCATCTTGAGTTTCCTGCCCAAGTCACCAGTAGATTATATATGTATGTCATCAGGAAAACAAAGCCAGAATCAAGAAAACCAATAGCGAAGCATATTTATTTTGAACCGTATATTGTCCTACTTATTTCATGCACTTGTTATACAGTTTGCCGTTATGTACAACACAGCATGAAAAGCATTGAAGGTAGATTTTATCCTTTTCTGTGATTTGACAAGTATAGATGACCTCTACTAGGTCAATTATGCCTTGCGTTATTCAAATGTGTGACAACATATATTTCTAAACTGTGCTTTCAAGACGATTTCCATACTACAGAACCGATCAAGATTCAAGCTATATGAATGCATATTAAAGCCCATTAAATTCTTAATGGATCTCTTGCACGAATCACAATTGTAAGGAAGCATAGCACAAGTATCACATGACAAAAGTGTGGCAATGTGATTCTAAGAGTGAAGAATCTCAGATGATATGTGGTATGGACAAAACAGAAGCAAAATATAGCATACAATTTTCAAGAGTTTTTTGTTGCAAGTTGTAAGACACTCACCTAGCCAGTTGCATATGAGATCATACTCTCCAGCATAAATCAGCACTTTGATGTCGTTCTCAAGGAGTTCAGGGATCCCAACTTCAAGGTTCCTCATCCAATCTAAGAGCATAGCCTGATAGACGATCGGGCTGCAGGAAACAAACTCTATGTCTCCAACGCCTAGGCTCTGTCTGACAGATTTCAGATTGAGAAACTTCTCCAAGTTAGAAAAATCATAGCATAGGCTCCCCACGCATGGCTTCCTGATGTCATAATACTGCAAAGATGAGGTGATCAATCAGAAAACTTCAAAAAATGAGGAAAAACCAAATAAACTTTTGTATTCCACCCTACATTTTTGTTCCCGATTATCAACCTAATGGAACTGAATATTGTATTGCAAACAAAATAGGCAGCAAAGCAAGATACAGTGCTAGAGGTACCTGAAACAAAAGACAAAATCAAGTGAGGTATATCCGAGTTGGGCTTATGCCTTTTCTTACTTCCATGAACAAATTGGCACAACAAAGCAATGATGTTAATGAAGACAGTCTCCAAGAGACCAATTGACGAATGGTACAGATTTATTACACACAAGCAAACGATGAGTCCAGGAATAATTACCGCACATCTTGACAGCAAATTCACAAGCAGGAACTATTTTTATTAATCTTGGTAAATTCTGACTGTGTGATTAAACCCATATCCAATTCATAATCGGTGTATGCCTTGTACTGTATCGCTGGATCTGTAAGTCCGTTACCAATTGCAAAACCCTGAAAAATTAACAGCAAGGGCTAGCTCGCTGCTGCAGCCGGGCCCTCCCGTCAGCCAGATCACCACGGGGTCCTCCTTCTTGTGCTGCCTGGATTCGAAGAAGAAGTAGAAGAGCCTACACGGTGCGCAAAAGTGGCAGATGTCAAGACACGGGAACTGGATCCTCACGTGAGACGCGGCATGAGACGGGAGGAGTGAGCTCCGCTCACCTGGCGTCGTGAGTGGTGGGGAGGCGGTAGTACCCGGCGTGGTGCCCGAGGTTGCTCACCGACGTCCCGCCGCCGCCGTCGTCTCCGGCCACCAGAGACGCGAGGCGGATCGGCCTCTCGACGAGGGTTCCGGCCGGGAGAGCATCGCTGCCGCCGACGCCGACGCCGCCGGGGCGGCTGGGGAAGGCGTCGCGGGGGTGGAGGTTGAGGGCGCGGATGAGGTCGGCGCCGGCAGAGCGGGGGGTCTTCGGGGCGAGGGAGCGCGCCGAGGAGGGGAGGCGGAGCAAGGATTCGTGCTCTGGCGCCGCGGCGGCGGCGGCGGCGGCGAGGAGCAGAAGCAAGAGGGTGCGAGACTGACCTGTGGGTCCCATGGCTACCGGTGGTGGTGCGGTGCGGTGACCTGAACTGACGGAAATGTGGGAGTGATACTGCTACTAGATCCTTTTGGCCTGTTTCTGCGATGATGATGATGGGCCTACCGGTCAGAGAGAGTCGAAGGCATCTTTTGACCTCGCGCGAGCAGGAGGGTGTGCGTCGTCCACGTGCCTGAGTTTTCGATGACTCTAGTAATGGCGCACCGCGTGTGAGTGCGCCATTAGTACTTTTGCAAAAAAAAGAATTAAAAAATAATAAAAAAAATAACATTAGTGGCGCACTTTCTGGCTGGTGCGCCATTACTAGTTACAACTAGTAATGGCGCACTTACTATGGATGCGCCATTAGTATGTTTGGACAGGCGCACTAGTTCAAAAAAAAATTGATACTAATGGCGCACCGTGGACATGGTGCGCCATTAGTAGTTTCAACTCTAATGGCGCATCAGAAGGTGGTGCGCCATTAGTATATACTAATGGCGCACCACTTGTCTGGTGCGCCATTAGTGTCAATCGCATCTATAGCCCTTTTTCTAGTAGTGGTTCTTCCCCATTGCTCGAGATCATCCTTCAATTTTGGCAAAATTTGTCAAGATTTGAAGGCCCCCCATCCATCCAAGTGATCACAAAGGTTAGCAACATTGTCCTTTCATCTCTCATTGCAAGATTAGCTCTTGCAATGCTTTATAAGTATAGTGATTTGTGGGATTTAGTTTGGGAGTTATTATATGTGGTTGTTTATTTGATTTATATGCAATTTGAGCTCAAATTAACTCTTAGTTTGCATATGTAGGTGTGGTTTACTTAGTGCCTTCCCGTCCCCATCCTAACCACCGTCGATCGCCCGCACCATCCCGTCGCCGGCTCCACCTTGGTGAGCCTCTTGTTCTTATCTTTTTTATATAAAAATGGGATAATTGGTTTTATGCCCCTAGTTGTGTCCCACTCGATAGGATTGCCCCTAATTTCCAAGAGCCAGCGGTTCTGTCCAATCCACTTTGGTCGTGTTGTGCTTTTTCCCTTTGACCATTTGACCATCATTTTGAAAACTTCATAACTAATTCATACTAAATCGGAAGAATGCAAATAAGATACCAAAATGTTCGGAAAACATCACATGTATGCCAATGTCACTTGCATTCATGACAAAAGTGTTGGTAAGTTCCCATCCGAGTTTTAGCTCCTATCACACCACCATGAACAGTAGAATCTTAAAAAGTTCAAAACAACCAAAAAAAATGGTGTCAAAGAATGACAAATGTTCTCAGTGCTTGCCAAGTTTCATCCGAGAATGACATTTGTGGAAGTAATGGCAAAAAAACAATCAACACTCCAAAATAGATTGTTCTTTTTCCATGACTTCCACAAATGCCATTCCCTGATGAAACTTGGCAAGCACTTAAAACATTTGTCATTCTTTGACACCAATTTTTTTGGATTTTTTTGAACATTTTAAGATTGTACTGTTCATGGTGGTGCGATAAGAGCTAAAACTCGGATGGGTACTTACCAACACTTTTTTCATGAATGCAAGTGACATTGACATACAGGTGATGTTTTTTCGAACATTTTGGTATCTTATTTGCATTTTTCTGATTTAGTATGAATAGTTATGAAGTTTTCAAAGTGACAGTCAAATGGTCAAAGGGCAAAAGCACAAGATGACCAATGTGGGTTGGACAGAACCGCTGGCTTTTGGAAATTAGGGGAATCCTGTCGAGTGGGACACAACTAGGGGCATAAAACCAATTATCCCTAAATAAATCATGTTTGTGTGATTTAGAAATATAGTTACTTGTATAGTTTTCTTACCTGTGTGTTGTTTCTTATACATAGTGGCATGGGTTTGATATCCGTCCCCGTCGGCCCTCGTCTGGGTTATGATTCGGATGTGGTATATTCTCTTTTATAACTAGTTGTTGCAATTCTTGTTTATGAAAAATTATGCCCATCAAGTCGACATAGATATTTTTCTCTAGGAGGTATGTGAACCAAAAATTCCAACCGACCATCTTGTTGAGAGATTAAATTTAGTTGAAAAAGAAAACTACTACTTGAAGAAAAAATTGAAAAGAATTGAGGAGGAGAATATGGAATTGGAGTTGCATGTTGCCGATGTCTTAGATGATCACAAGATCAAGATGGAGAAAATGCGCTTAAAGATTAGAAAGATTAGAAAATATGCCATTGATAGTGAGGCTTGGTATCATTATGCTGTTGGATCAATTGTTACCTTAGTTGCGATCTTGATTGCATTTGTTGTTGCATTTAAATGCTTTAGCTAGAGAGTATGTATGTTGTTTTATGAGAATAAGTGTGTATGAACTTGCATTAATTAGGTCTTTTCGGTGTTGTGTAATGAAGATGAGCCGGCAATGGATGTACGATGACCGATGATCTCCCCAGTTCATTAATGGTGTGCATACTTTTCTGCTTGTAGCTAAGGCAAACAAGTGGGCGGATGGTTTTATGTGTTGTCCATGTGCTAGCTGTTAGGATGACCGGAATTATTCTAAGTCAAAAACCATTAATGTCCACCTGTTTGAGTCTGTTTTCATGCCGCACTATAATATGTGGACCAAGCATGGAGAAAGAGGGGTTATCATGGAAGACAATGAAGAAGAAGAGGACGACGAGAACTATCCTGGCCATGGGTTCGCTGAATACGATGGTACAACAATAGGGGAAGAAGAGGAGCCGACAATGCAGGAAGAAGCTGAAGAAGAGGCATCAGATGAACCCACTGATGATCTTGGTCAGGCAATTGTCAATGCAAAGAGAAACTGCACAAGTGAAAAGGAGAGGCTGAAGTTGCAGCACATGTTAGAGGATCACAATAAATCATTTTACCAAATTGCGAAGTAAACAAGAAAAAGTTGGGCACCACACTGGAATTGCTGCAATGGAAGGCAGAGAATGGTGTATCTGACAAGGGATTTAGGAAGTTGTTGATAATGTTAAAGAAGATGCTTCCAAAGGACAACGAATTGCCTGAGAGTACGTATGAAGCAAAGAAGGTTGTCTGCCCTCTAGGATTAGAGGTGCGGAAGATACATGCATGCTCTAATGACTGCATCCTCTACCATGGTGAGTACGAGGATTTGAGGGCATGCCCGGTATGCGGTGCATTGCACTATAAGATCATCCGCGATGACCCTAGTGATGTCGAGGGCGAGCTCCCCAGGTAGAAGATTCCTGCCAAGGTGATGTGGTATGCTCTGATCATACCATGGTTGAAACGTTTGTTCCAGAACAAAGAGCATGCCAAGTTGATGTGGCGCAAATAAGACCATAAGAAAGACAAGAAGTTGAGAGTACCCACTAACGGGTCACAGTGGAGAAAAATCGAGAGGAAGTGGAGGGACTTTGCAAATGATGCAGGGAACATATGGTTTGGTCTAAGTGCAGATGGCATTAATCCTTTTAGGGGAGCAGAGCAACAATCATAGCACCTGGCTTGTGACTCTATGTATGTATAACCTTCCTCCTTGGTTGTGCATGAAGCGGAATTACATTATGATGCCAGTGCTCATCCAAGGCCCTAAGCAACCCGGCAACGACATTGATGTGTACCTAAGGCCATTAGTTGAAGAACTCTTGCAGTCCTGGAATGGAAAAGGCGTACATGCATGGGATGAGCTCGATCAGGAAGAGTTTGACCTACATGCGTTGTTGTTTGAGACCATCAATGATTGGCCTACTCTTAGTAAAGGATAGACAAACGAGGGATACCGTGCATGCACGCATTGTTTGGATGATACCGACAGTATATATTTGGATAATTGTAAGAAGAATGTGTACCTGGGACATTGTTGATTTTTTTTGAGCATGCATCCCATAAGAAAGAAAGGCAAGCATTTCAAAGGTGAGGCAGATCACTGGACAAAGCCTCGCCACTGTACTGGTGATGATGTACATGATATGTTCAAGGATTTAAAGGTAATATTTGGAAAGGGTCCTAGCGGACAATCTGTTCCGAATGACGCTGACGGATGCGCACCCATGTGGAAGAAGAAATCTATATTTTGGGACCTACCCTATTGGAAAGACCTAGAGGTCCGCTCTGCAATCGACATGATGCACATGACAAAGAATCTTTGCGTGATCCTGCTTGGCTTCTTGGGCGTGTATGGGAAGACAAAAGATACACCAGAGGCACGGGAGCACCAGCAACGTATGCATGGAAAAGACGACATACATCCAGGTCATGCCAGCTATGCTTTTACCAAATAAGAGAAGGAAATCTTCTTTGAATGTGTGCTCGGTATGAAGGTGTCCCTTCTGGCTTCTCGTCGAATATAAAGGGAATAATAAATATGGCTGAGAAAAAGTTCCAAAATCTAAAGTCTCATGACTGCCATGTGATTATGACGCAACTGCTTCCAGTTGCATTGAGGGGGCTTCTACCGAAAAGCGTTCGGTTAGCCATTGTGAAGTTATGTGCATTCCTCAATGCAATCTCTCAGAAGGTAATCAATCAAGAAATCATACCAAGGTTAGAGAATGATTTGGTGCAATGTCTTGTTAGTTTCGAGTTAGTGTTCCCACCATCCTTCTTCAATATCATGACGCATGTCCTAGTTCACCTATGCGAAGAGATTGTCGTTCTGGGTCCTGTATTTCTACACAATGTGTTCCCCTTTGAGAGGTTCATGGGAGTCTTAAAGAAATATGTTCATAACCGTGCTAGGCTAGAAGGAAACATCTCCAAGGACCATGAAAATGAGAAGGTCATTAAGTTTTGTGTTGACTTTATTCCTTACCTTAAGCCGATTAGTGTTCCTAAATCGCGGAAAAAGGGCAGACTAGGTGGAAATGGCATGCTAGGACCGAAACAAATAATATGTATGGACGGGCATTCTATCACTCAAGAACACTACACAGTTCTACAAAATTTCGCCTTGGTGGCTCTGTATCTCGAGGACCATAAGAATATTCTATGCTCCAAACACCCGGAGCAGTCTGAAGACTGGATTACACATGAACAAACGGGGACTTTTGTCGGTTGGCTGCACACACGTGCCATGCTTGACGACGCTGTTGAAGATGACTTGTACTTGCTGTCCCAGTTACCATCTTGTTGACGAATATAATGACTTTCAAAGGGTACAAGATAAATGGGAATACATTTTACACAACCGCCCAAGATAAAAAGAGCACCAACCATAACAATGGTGTCCACTTTGATGCAGCAACCAAGAGGGGAAAGGACACATATTATGGTTACATAGAGGAGATATGGAATTTTGACTATGGACGTGGTTTGAAGGTCCCTTTCTTTCGATGCACATGGGTTAATCTGACACGAGGTGGGGTAATGGAAGACCCGCAGTATGGAATGACAGTAATGGATCTCAACAATCTTGCGTACGCAGACGAACCATTGTCCTTGCCAATGATGTGGCGCAGGTTTTCTATGTGAAGGACATGTCTACGAAGCCGATAAAAAGAAAAGATAAGGAAGCGAATACATCATACGATGAGCCAAAGCACCACATTGTTCTTTCAGGGAAAAGAAACATCATGAGAGTGGATGACAAGATAGACATGTCACAAGATTATGAAAAGTTTCATGAAATTGCTCCCTTTACAGTGAATATTGACCCGAGCATCTAGGTAAATGATGAAGATAGTCCATGGTTACAGTGCAAAGGGACACACGCGAAGAAAAAGTTTTACACCCAAAGTTCCCACTTTGGGATGTGACCAGCTTCACTATCATCACTTTCTTCTCTAGTGATGAGTTTCCAGACTTATATATCTGGAAAGTCCCACTTTGGACAAACCGGAGGGACTCTTTGTAATAGTTAGGGTGCTTACGTATTTTGGCATTTGAAACGAGTACTTATGTGCTTCTGACAAACATCATCAATTTTCAACCACTTCTGACTTTATTTGCTATTTTTCATGGATTTACTATTTTTTGAGCTAAATGACCCTGAAATTGAAAATCACTACAAATGAACTCTGAAAAGGTTGAAAGTTGGCATGGTATCATCATTTCACACACATAGCATGTGCTAAAAAGTTGAGAGGGTTACCGCAAAAACTGGATGCACTTCGTGTACAAAATGGACAATCTCTTTCGAAGTACCACGGTTTCGGACAAAAACTCATCTGTTACAAAGGCATTTCATTTTTTTGAAACTTATTACAACTCCGGACTTTTTGTGCGTTCAATATGCACCATTCAAAGCCTCGTCATCAATTTTCAACCCTTTTTGACTTCATTTTCTATTTTTCATGCATTTACTGATTTTTTGAGCTAAATGACCCTCAAATTGAAAAGCACTAGAAATGAACTCTAAAAAGGTTGAAAGTTGGCATGGTATCTGATACGTCCATTTTGCATCATGCTTTGATATCAATATTTATTGCATTATGGGCTGTTATTACACAATATATATCAATACTTATGGCTATTCTATCTTATTTTATAAGGTTTACCATGAAGAGGGGGAATGCCGGCAGCTGGAATTCTGGCTGGAAAATGAGCAAACATTGGAAACCTATTCTGCACTGCTCCAAAAGACCTAAAACTCCACGAAAATTATTTTTGGAATTAATAAGAATTATTGAGCGGAAGAAACACCTAAGGCGGCCCACACCCTGGCCAGGAGGGTGGGGGGCGCGCCCACACCTACTGGGCGCGCCCCCTGTCTCCTAGGCCCCCTGGTGGCACTCCTTTGTCCATCTTCTGCTATATGAAGGCTTTTACCCTGGAAAAATCGTGGGCAAGCTTATGGGACGAAACTCCGCCGCCATGAGGCGGAACCAATCTAGAGCTCCGACAGAGCTGTTCTGCCAGGGACACTACCCTCCGGGAGGGGGAAATCATCACCATCATCATCACCTACGATCCTCCCATTGGGAGAGGGTCAATCTCCATCAACATCTTCACCAGCACCATCTCCTCTCAAACCCTAGTTCATCTCTTGTATCCAAAACCACAAATTGGTACCTGTGGGTTGCTAGTAGTGTTGATTACTCCTTGTACTTGATGGTATTGGTTTACTTGGTGGAAGATCATATGTTCAGATCCTTAATGCATATTATTACTCCTCTGATAATGAACATGAATATGGTTTGTGAGTAGTTACGTTTGTTCCTGAGGACATGGGTGAAGTCTTGCTGTTAGTAGTCATGTGAATTTGGTATTCGTTCGATATTTTGATGAGATGTATGTTGTTTTTCCTCTAGTGTTGTTATGTGAACGTCGACTACATAACACTTCACCATTATTTGGGCCTAGAGGAAGGCATTGGGAAGTAATAAGTAGATGATGGGTTGCTAGAGTGACAGAAGCTTAAACCCTAGTTTATGTGTTGCTTCATAAGGGGCTGATTTGGATCCATATGTTTAATGTTGTGGTTTGGTTTAAATTAATACTTCCTTTGTAGTTGCGGATGCTTGCAATAGGGTTTAATCATAAGTGGGATGCTTGTCCAAGTAAGGGAAGTACCCAAGCACTGGTCCACCCACATATCAACTTATCAAAGTAGCAAACGCGAATCATATGAGCGTGATGAAAACTACCTTGACGATAATTCACATGTGTCCTAGGGAGCGCTTTTCTCATTATAAGAAATTGTCCAGGCTTGTCCTTTGCTACAAGAAGGATTGGGCCACCTTGCTGCACCTTATTTACTTTTATTGCTTGTTACTCGTTATAATTTATCTTATCACAAAACTATCTATTACCTACAATTTCAGTGCTTGTAGAGAAAACCTTACTGAAAACCGCTTTCCTTCTGCTCCTCGTTGGGTTCGACACTCTTACTTATCGAAAGGACTACGATAGATCCCCTACACTTGTGGGACATCAAGACTCTTTTCTGGCTCCGTTGCCGGGGAGTGTAGCACTTTTGGTGAGTGGAACTTGGTAAGGAAACATTTATATAGTGTGCTGAAACTTTCTGTTACTTGTTACTATGGAAACTAATCCTTTGAGGGGCTTGTTCGGGGCATCTTTGCCCCGACCAGTAGAGCAAAGAGTTGCTCCTCAACCTACTGAACCTACTGAAAATGTTTACTTTGAGATTCCTTCGGGTATGATAGAGAAACTGCTAGCTAATCCATTTGCAAGAGATGGAACATTGCATACCGATTTACACCTTATCTTTGTGGATTATTTAAGCTTGCATGTATTCCGGATGATGTTGTCAAAAGGAAGGTTTTCCCTTATGCATTGACATGGTATAGGCTATGTGATGATACAGGATCTTGGAATTATGAATGATTGAAGTTGGAATTTCACCAGAAGTTCTATCCTATGCATCTTGTTCATCGTGATCGTAATTACATATATAATTTCTAGCCTCGCGAAGGAGAAAGCATCGCTCAAGCTTGGGGGAGGCTTAAGTCAATGTTATATTCATGCCCCAATCATGAGCTCTCTAGAGAAATGATTATTAAAAAAATTTATGCTCGTCTTTCTCTCAAAGATCGCAACATGCTCGATACTTCCTCTGCTGGTTCTTATATGCTGAAGACTATTGAATTCAAATGGGACTTATTGGAAAGAATTAAACGCAACTCTGAAGATTGGGGTTCCATCGATAGTAAGGAGTCAGGTATGACACCTAAGTTTAATTATGTTAAATCTTTTATGGATACCTATGCTTTTCGTGGATTTAGTGCTAAATACGGACTTGACTCTGAGATAGTAGCTTCTTTCTATGAATCTTTTGCTACTCACGTTGATCTCCCTAAGGAGAACTGGTTTAAATATAATCATCCCATTGAAGTAAAAGTAGTGGCACCTATTACAGTTGAAGAAAAGATTGTCACCTATAGTTATCCTATTGTTCCTACTACTTATGTTGAGAAACGTCCTTTTCCTGTTAGAATGAAGGATCATGCTAAAACTTCAACTGTTGTTCATAAGAGTAATACTAGGACTTATACACCTCCTGAGCAAATAAAAGTTCAACCTAGTATTTCTATGGTTAAAGATCTCTTGGATGATGATTTAGATGGGCATGTTATTTACTTCTGTGGTGAAACTGCTAATATTGTTAAACTAGATACTAAGATACATAGACCTGTGGTAGGCATGCCTGTTATTTCTGTTAAAATAGGAGATCATTGTTATCATGGCCTATATGATATGGGTGCTATTGCTAGTGCAATACCTATTTCCTTATACCAAGAGATTATGCATGATATTGCACCTGTTGAGTTAGAAGATATTGATGTTACAATTAAGCTTGCCAATAGAGATACTATTAGGCCTTTTGGGATAGTTAGAGATGTTGAAGTCTTGTGTGGGAAGGTCAAATACCATGCTGATTTTCTTGTTCTTGGTTCCCCATAAGATGACTTTTGTCCCATTATATTTGGTAGACCCTTCTTGAACACTGTTAATGCTAGGATTGATTGCGAAAAAGTTGTTGTTACGATTGGCTTGGATGATATGACTCATGAGTTTAATTTTGCTAAATTTCATAGACAACCCCATGATAAAGAATTACCTAGTAAAGATGAAATAATTGGTCTTGCTTTTATTCTCGTGCCTCCTACTGATCCTTTAGAACAATATTTGCTAGACCATGAAAATGATATGGTTATGAATGAAAGAAGGGAAATAGATGAAGTATTCCTTCAGCGGGTTCCTATCTTGAAACACAACTTACCTGTTGAAATCCTAGGGGATCCTCCTCCACCCAAGGGTGATCCCGTGTTTGAGCTTAAACCATTACCTGATAATCTTAAATATGCTTATCTTGATGAAAAGAAGATATATCCTGTTATTATTAGTGCTAAACTTTCAGAGCAGTAAGAGGAAAGATTATTGAAAACTCTGAAGAAGCACTGTGCTGCTATTGGATATACTCTGGATGATCTTAAGGGCATTAGTTCTACTCTATTCCAACACAAAATTAAAGTGGAAAAAGATGCCAAACCATTCAGAGATCCTCAACGAAGATTAAATCCTAAGATGAAAGAAGTGGTAGGAAATGAGATACTAAAGCTCCTCGAGGTAGGTATAATTTATCCCCTTGCTGATAGTGAATGGGTAAGCCCTGTCCATAGTGTCCCTAAAAAGGGAGGTATTATTGTTGTTCGTAATGATAAAGATGAATTAATTCTGCAAAGAATTATTACATGTTATAGGATTGTGACGCCCGGATAATTAAGCTACAGTAATTTCATGTTAATGGTGCCATGTCATCAATCTTACTGTTACTAATTCCCCTTTACTAAGCTACAGTAATTTCATGTTAATGGCGTCACAAGGATGGTAATTGATTTCCATAAATTAAATAAAGCTACTAAGAAAGATCATTACCCTTTACCTTTTATCGATCAAATGCTAGAAAGACTATCCAAACATACACATTTCTGCTTTCTAGATGGTTATTTTGGTTTCTCTCAAATACCTGTGTTAGCGGAAGATCAATCAAAAACTACTTTTACTTGCCCTTTCGGTGCTTTTACTTATATACGTATGCCTTTTGGTTTATGTAATGCACCTGCTACCTTTCAAAGATGCATGATGGCTATGTTCTCTGACTTTTGTGAAAAGATTTGTGAGGTATTCATGGATGATTTCTCTGTTTATGGATCCTCCTTTGATGATTGCTTGAGAAACCTTGATCGAGTTTTGCAGAGTTGCGAAGACACTAGTCTCGTCTTGAATTGGGAAAAGTGCCACTTTATGGTTAATGAAGGCATTGTCTTGGGGCACAAAATCTCCGAGATAGGTATTGAAGTTGATAAAGCTAAAGTTGATGCTATTGAAAAGATGCCATGTCCGAAGGACATAAAAGGTATAAGAAGTTTCCTTGGTCATGCCGGTTTTTATAGGAGGTTCATTAAGGACTTTTCTAAAATCTCTAGGCCTCTGACTAATTTATTGCAAAAAGATATTCCTTTTGTCTTTGATGATGATTGTGTAGAAGCATTTGAAATACTTAAGAAAGCTTTGATCACTTCACCTATTGTTCAACCACCTGATTGGAATTTACCTTTGAAATTATGTGTGATGCTAGTGAGTATGTTGTAGGTGCTGTTCTAGGGCAAAGAGTTGATAAGAAATTGAATGCTATCCAGTATGGTAGTAAGACTCTTGATGCTGCCCAGAGAAATTATGCTACTACTGAAAAATAATTCTTAGCAGTTGTGTTTGCATGTGATAAGTTTAGACCGTATATTGTTGATTCCAAAGTTACTATTCACACTGATCATGCTGCTATTAAATATCTTATGGAAAAGAAAGATGTTAAGCCTAGACTCATTGGATGGGTTCTCTTGCTCCAAGAATTTGATTTGCATATTATTGATAGAAAGGGAGCTGAGAACCCCATTGCAGACAACTTGTCTAGGTTAGAGAATGTTCTTGATGACCCACTGTCTATTAATGATAGCTTTCCTGATGAACAATTAGCGGTCATTAATGCTTCTCGTACTGCTCCTTGGTATGTTGATTATGCTAATTACATTGTTGCTAAATTTATACCACCTAGTTTCACATACCAACAAAAGAAAAAGTTCTTTTATGATTTAAGACATTACTTTTGGGATGACCTACACCTTTATAAAGGAGTAGATGCTGTTATTAGATGTTGTGTACCTGAGCATGAACAGGAACATATCCTACGCAAGTGTCACTCTGAATCATATGGAGGACACCACGCTGGAGACAGAACTGCACATAAGGTATTGCAATACGGTTTTTATTGTCCTACTCTCTTCAAAGATGCTCGTAAGTTTGTTTTGTCTTTTGATGAATGTCAAAGAATTAGTAATATTAGTAGACGTCAAGAAATGCCTATGAACTATTCTCTTGTTATTGAACCATTTGATGTTTGGGGCTTTGATTATATGGGACCTTTTCCTGCCTCTAATGGATATACACATATTTTAGTTGCTATTGATTACGTTACTAAGTGGGTAGAAGCTATTCCAACTAGTAGTGCTGATCATAACACTTCTATTAAAATGCTTAAAGAAGTTATTTTTCCGAGGTTTGGAGTCCGTAGATATCTTATGACTGATGGTGGTTCACATTTTATTCATGGTGCTTTCCGTAAGATGGTTGCTAAGTATGATGTTAATCATAGAATCGCATCTCCTTATCACCTGCAGTCTAGTGGTCAAGTAGAGTTGAGCAATAGAGAGATCAAATTAATTTTGCAAAAGACTGTTAATAGATCTAGAAAGAATTGGTCCAAAAAAACTTGATGATGCATTATGGGCCAATAGAACTGCATACAAAAATCCTATGGGCATGTCTTCATATAAGATGGTTTATGGAAAAGCTTGTCATTTACCTCTAGAACTTGAACATAAAGCATATTGGGCTATCAAAGAGCTCAACTATGACTTCAAACTTGCCGGTGAGAAGAGGTTGTTTGATATTAGCTCACTTGATGAATGGAGAACCCAAGCCTATGAGAATGCCAAGCTATTTAAAGAAAAAGTCAAACGCTGGCATGATAAAAGGATACAAAAGCGTGAGTTTAACATAGGTGATTATGTGTTATTATTCAACTCTCGTTTAAGATTTTTTGCAGGAAACCTTCTCTCTAAATGGGAAGGTCCTTACATTATCGAGGAGGTCTATCATTCTGGTGCCATAAAAATCAACAACTTCGAAGGCACAAGTCCGAGGGTGGTGAACAGTCAAAGAATTAAACATTATATCTCAGGTAATCCTATCAATGTTGAAACTAATATTATTGAAACCATAACCCAGGAGGAATACATAAGGGACACTTTCTAGAATGTTCCAGACTCCGAAAAGTAATAGGTATGTGGTACGGTAAGTAAACCGACTCCAAAAGAATTCTAATGGCAATTTTTTATCAGTTTTGGAATATTTAAGAATTTTAGGAAGAAAGAAGTAATCCGTGAAGGACACGAGGCCTCCAGGAGGTGGAGGGCGCGCCCACCCATACTAAGCGCGCCCCCTGTCTCGTGGCCACCTTGTGTGCCTCCCGGACTCCGTTTTCTTGCACGTTACTTATTTTGGTCAGTAAAAATTCATTTCATAAACTCCAGAAGGTTTTGACCACCGTATCACGCAAATATCCTCTGTTTTCGTTTCGAGTTGTTTTCTGTTACAGATCTAGAGCATCATGGCATCTCCAAGTGCTCCCAAGGACAAGTTTTTTGAGAGGGTTATCAACCCCTACCTCGCGGAGGTGCTGCAACACCCTCAAACCATTGAGATGCGTGAGGGGGTGCTGCACATCCACTATGTGGAAGGACCAAGGCGTACCGGAAGTGTGGAGACAAAGCTCGAAGCCATGGAGCAACAAGTTTTCAAGTGTCAAGGGATGGTGGACCGCGGACTCAACGCCAACCAGATGATGATCACAAAGTTCACCAACAACCACAAGCTAGATACCAAAGTCATTGGGGAAACCATCTTCAAGCTTGAAGAGAAAATCGAGCACCTCCAAGCTCAGAGTTATGACCTGCACAACCAGAACTGTGAGTATGAATATAGATTCAAGAGGATGAGTTTGGCTGCAGATTTAAGGATCCCGGAGACTCGATCATCCATCTATGATGGTGATCCTATGCCTTGGAAGATGGACAACAAGCCTACATCATCAACAACTCCCACTTCACCACTGTAACACCCTGAGAATCTTGCTACAGTAATCTCCCCCTAATGGTGTCCATGTCATCATGGTTACTATGCAGCTTGCCACCTGTCCTAAATCCAAAGCCATTTTCAAATTTGAAATAGAGTCAAATAAATTGTTTCTTTGAACAGTAAAACTAAAATGTTCATCATCTAGCAAATATTCCAAAACAAATGCTGTTAAGGAAAACAACATCATCTTCAACACATATGGGTCTGAGCATTTAAAACAGTGCCAAAACAACACTTTAAATGCCCTATTCTTTTTCAAAAAAAATCAAATGAATTCCAAACTTGCCTAAACTTTTTGTGGAAGTGTCTAAAATCACCAGGGATTTAATGGAACCCTTCCCAAGTTTTTCCCGAGTCAATAGACTGCCCAAAAAATTCATTTCATCTCTTTGTTTTTAAATAAAAAGAAAAACAAGGCAGCCCACTATGCACATGGGCCATGAGTGCACGGTGTGCCAGCCCAGCCCACCTCCCATCTCCATCTTCCTCTGTTCACAGAAGCCCCCGTGGACGCCGGGCGCACGTCCATGACGCAGATGGCCACGGGGCAACCATCCGCAGGTGCCCGAGAGGATAATAGACCCCTCCTCGCCCTGGAACAAACCCTAGACGCCCCCTCCATTTTCCCCTCTTCACGCCGTCTCCTTCCCCACCACGTGCGGCCGACACCATCGTCGCCGCGCCTGCGTCGATCCCGCGGCCACCGTGCTTCCCTACCTTCGGGAGGCTCTCTAGCAGCTGTGCCGCGCCCTTCTTCGTCATCCATGCCACTACATCGAGCTCTGGGAGCCGCAACGCCATTGCCACGTCTTCTGCTTCCTCTCCGATCGCCGACATCCGCCGCTTCGATCCGTCGTCTCCGGCGCCTCTCCGAGCCCACTACGCCGACGCCATCGCTGGATCCGCATCACCCCCCGACCACCCCGACGCCTCTGAGCCATCCCGGTGCTCCAATGTGAGCTCCCCTCTGTTTTCCCTTCCTTCAATTGCTTGTTTTCGTCGCTGTCCGCACGGGACCGTGCACCACCGTGGTCGTTGTCGTTGATGGGGTCCGTCCTGAAGAAAACCAAGGTCGATGCCGTGCATCTGGTGCTCCAGGAGGCGTATGTGTCGTATGCGTAGCCGAATCCATGCTCGCCCGCTCGAATCGAACTAACAGGCAGCCACCACCGCCATTCGCCATGGCCGGTGATGCTTGCTCCTGCCGCGCTCCCGCCGCGTGCTGGTCGTCCGAGGGCACCCCCCTGGTTGCGTCCTCGCGCAGACCTGTGCTCGCCTCCAGCCCGCTCGGCGCTGCCGCCACTGCCTGCTGCTATGCTGCACAGCTTCAGTAACATTCAGTTACTGTAGCTAGTGCTAGCTTTCCTATTTCCACAATGACTAACCCCCTTGACAGCCTCTGATCAACGTTTAAACAACTACTAACAGACCTAAAAATAATATGAGTAGAAAGTAGACATGACAAACTCCATTTTATCCCATTGAACCAAATCCTTTTGATGATTAGATTAAATCCTACAAAAATCACAAAATGAAATCTTATATTAATAACTTCCAGCCTACTAACTTGTGTGTGCTAACTTGTGTGTGCTGTGTGTGTGCATCGTGCACGTGGCCGGAGTAGTGGCCGTCCCTTGCTTAGATTAGTACTACTAGGTGTTAATTAATGGCTAGAATAGGGTATGTACCGATGACATGTGGCCCCTGTTATTTTAAAGGCCTAATTAATAGTTTGTGCCAATGAGAAGTAGGGCCAAATGCATTGTTCATTGGTTGACTAGTAAAGGTGTTGACTGAGTCAACCCAGCTCCTTGACCCCACATGTCTTTGAGTGTGACTAGCCCCATGCTGAGTTTAAAAAGACATTTCACTGTTTATAATTCGAATTAAATAAATTAAAAAAATCCTTTAAACTTTAGAAATTCATAGAAATAAACCGTAGCTCGGACGGAAAAAACATTATACATGAAAGTTGCTCAGAACGACGAGACGAATCTGAATACGCTAACCACATATCTGTCAGATGCTTCTAACTATATGAACATGGAACCTTCCCCTCCGGTCATCTGTCTGACACAGGTCCGAAACCGAGAATACATTCCCGGATGAATTCCCCCTTCACCTATATCGTGTAGCCATACGTTAGGTCACACCCGGCACAGCATATTGCCATGTTATGCTTTTGTGATGCTATGTTTGCTTTATATTTACTGTTTCTTCCCCCTCTTCTCTCCGGTAGACCCCGAGACCGATGCTGCCCCTGTGATGGACTACGTCGACGGCGACCCCTCCTAGCCAGAGCAACCAGGCAAGCCCCCCCTTTGATCATCCCGATATCGCCCATTCCATCTCTCATGCTTGCATTAGATTTTGCTACTGTTATTGTTTGCTCCTATTCTGATGCATAGCCTGCTTTTGTATCTGCTGTTGTACCTTACCTGCTTATCCTAAACTGCTTAGTATAGGTTGGTTAGTGACCCATCAGTGACCCCCACCTTGTCCTTGTTGCCCCTGCTTCATCATTGAAGACTCGGTCAACGGGATCGAAGACCAGGCCCCGACACCGCACACCACTTTCCCCTTAGTTGCTCGACACTGCTGGGTTACTATCGAGTGCCGAGGGTGAGACCTCTACAACACTTCTGATGTTAACCCTGTAGTGTAGCTATTCGGTCATGGTCATCGAGGGTGATTCCGCCTTAACCACTTCCGATACGACTCTGTCGTGCAACCCCTCAAGTGTGAACCTCGGGGGTGATTCCTCTTACGTTCACCTTGATGATTACATCGAGTGGAATTCACCGGGGGTGATCCCTCGGGTTTTCCCCTTGATGTTTGGACACACGGTTACTATGGTTACTATGTTACACTGAACCATGTTACTAAAGACGGGTCGACCCTGAGGGGTACCCGCGCGAGCATAATTGCAAGTGATGTGGATACGGGTTGACCTGGAAGGTGCCCGAGAGATAATTACGAGGCGTGGCCGGGAATTCTTAGCCCTTGCCACAAGTCCTCGAGACGGGGCAACGGGGTCACATCTTTCGTGAGTCTCTGCTTGTCACCGCATGTTCCTAATCCACTACGATTTGGATATTTGATCCGAGGGGCCTCTGGCCTGATAGCACTAACCATCACGTGGGCATAGTATGGGCGTTCTGCATCGTATGCATCAACCGAAGCTTAATAGACGTCAGCGACTGAGCGGCGCGCGCCGGGTTGGACTGGTTACCCCTTCACTTGTATAAGGGAGGCTAGGTCTGCTCACCGGCCGCGTACGCAACGTGCAGGAGTTTCCGGGGAGATGGCCCATGACCCCTGGGGGCATAGGTTTAGTCCGGCGTGCTGACCTCTCTGTTAAGTCTAGGTCGGGTTGCAGCGTATTGTTTGGCCGAGGCCGGGCACTGTGTCCGGCCGGAGTTAATCAAGCGTGGTGGGTAAGTTGGTGCACCCCTGCAGGGAAGAAAACATCTATCGATAGCCTGTCCTACGGTAACGGACGCTCGGAGTTGTATCCCGATCGATACAACTAGAACTGGATACTTGTGATGAGAATTGGATGATGATGAGAATTGGATTGTGATGATAATTGGATAGTATGGCTCTGGGATTTCTTTCTCGCAGGGAGTCGAGAAAGGATCTCTGGCCGAGGTTGATAACACTACTACTACTTTACTTTTTGCTACTCTACTCCCTCCTGTTTGCTGCAAGATGGTGGTTTCCAGAAGATGCTAGTCTTCGATAGGACTAGGCCTTCTCTCTATTCTGGCATTTCTGCAGTCCAGTCCACATATACGGCCTTCCTTTGATAATGTTGCATCTGTAGTGTAGATCCTTGCTTGCGAGTACTTTGGATGAGTACTCACGGTTGCTTTGCTCCCTCTTTTCCCCCTTTTCCATTCTTCTCGGATGATGCAACCAAATGACGGAGTCCAGGAGCCAGATGACACCTTTGACGACTGCTACTACCCCGAGGGTGCCTACTACCACGTGACGGAGACCGCGGATGACTAGGAGTAGTTAGGAGGCTCCCAGGCAGGAGGCCTTGCCTTTTCGATCGTAGATGCTTTTGTGCTAGCCTTCTTAAGGCACTTGTCTAATTTATGTCTGTACTCAGATATTGTTGCTTCCGCTGACTCGTTTGTATTCAAGCTGATGTATTTGAGCCCTCGAGGCCCCTGGCTTGTAATATAAAGCTTGTATTATTTTAATTTGTGTCTAGAGTTGTGTTGTGATATCTTCCCGTGAGTCCTTGATCTTGATCGTACACATTTGCGTGTATGATTAGTGTACGATTTAATCGAGGGCGTCACAAGTTGGTATTAGAGCCGACTGCCTGTAGGTAGCGCCCTTTCCAACTCCTTGGCCGAAGTTGAGTCTAGTCATCCAAAACTATTTACTAACATGGCTGTGTGGCTTACGGGCCCACGTTGCCAATTGGGTGGTATTAGGATCTTTTATTCCTCTTCCTTACTCTGCGATTCTGATCTCTCGTCTATTCGGGTTAAACATTTTACTAACTCTGACATTAGGCTCTCGTACCCACTTCATCCCGGAGAGCCCCTTCACCATAGATGATCGGCGGTTTCATCAGAAGACTCTAAAGATACTCCTTGATGAGTCCTAAGACCCTATGCCCACTGCTTTGCAGTTCCTGACCACCTTTAAACTCCGATGGATAACTACTTACACTCATTGTTCATTTATTCATTTCAGTTACTCTCGAGTTCCATCCGACATATCAAAATACTATCTGACATTTCGAGAATTCTCTAAGCCTAATACCTTGCAGCTTCTTTCGCACTGCGGATAATTCCTCACATTTACCGGGGATCCGTCCAGCCCCAGTTGTTAATGTGTTTCTCAAATAATTCTAATCGTTCTTTCGAGAACCCTATGCAATCTATTGCTTTGGAAAGTCTTGCTTGCCTGCATTATGGTTAATTCCATATGTCTAGCAATATGTGCGAATACTCGCAATCATCAATTAATCCTTGGAAATTTTCTTTCCGGCTAAGACATCCTTTCAGATATGATTTGGTTCTTGCCCAATCCAGATTTGATCGGGTGCACCTCTAAGTCTATTCAATTTACTCATCTTTTGATCAGAGCCTCTGCTTCTGATCCTTCGTCTTGAAATCATAATTCCTTTGCACCCAAGCATTTAATCATTCAGACGTTTCTTTAAGTCGATGCCTTTGCATCCCCTTCTTCATCTGGTTGAGTACCGAACTCACATCAGCTTCGTTGTGGACCTCTAGACCCCTTGCTGGATTTTATCCGACATCATCCTTCATATGCAATAACCTTGTGAGCTTTTCCTCGAATATATAAAGCCTTTGATATATTGTATCCTCTCCTTTTGTCAACCATGCTCTGTTTTCGAGCTTGTGTTAATTACTCCTGAAGCTTGTGGTATATGTTCCTAAGATGCCCCGATGGGTTCAACCTATGCCTTCCCTAAACCGTATGGACACGAAAGTTTTCACGAGTCATATTCTTCTAGTGTCTTGCCAGATAACATTTCAACACTACAACTTCATTGAACGCGAGAAGTGAATGAAAGGTTATGCATTGGAGAAGTGGGAGTCGACCTTGAACTTTGTGTTCATGCCCATCGACACGATGTAGATCTTATCATGGAAGCTTCTTTTTAAAAATTAACTATCCCCTTGTTGTAAGTTCATCTTATATTTGGGAATTGGTCCTTTGCAACCATGGTTCCAACCATGATTGTTCTTCTTTGGCCCCATTTCTTGAGCAAGTTAAATCACTTGTCTTCTGTAGGTCAATACACCTACCCAACCTCTGTTATGATCCACCTTCGAGTACTACCCCTGGTACGTTGAGGATATCATGCCATTGCACTACATCTTATGAACTTTTGATGAAGTACTACCTTACCCTGTCTTGTCACTTCATGGGTTCTGGGTTGTTTCTCAACCAAGAACACTGATAAATGAATTGATTCCGCACTCCGATTCAGTAACTCTAAGTAAATTTTGTTGCTTACGAGTTTAACAATCCTTCGAGTCATTCCTAGCCTGATCGGCTTTATCATTACCGTGATAATTTTTAACTGTGCTACCTGGTCCTTCCCGGAGCACAATTTTCGATGATGAGCTAAGCCTACGTCGATCTTCCTCGTCACATCACTTCGCCTTGAACAACAAGCTTGATTTTGAGTTTGTGTCGTACCCGTGGCTCCAATAACCTTATGCTTCATCATTTCTTTTGCTTGATGTCGTCGTTGATCGATTACATCTTCATGAAACCTCTCGACAAATGTGTCATGATCGTCATCATCATCCCAAACTTTTCTAGGATATCAACCGAATTCATGATGAGAAATATCATCCTTGCCCCCTTGATGAATTGTTGCTGAGCCCGTGGGCCCCATCCTCATCCTTTCCTTGCTAAAAATTGTACGACTTATTTTATAAGTTATTTCCAATGGGTCCTTGTGTATCCAAAGTCTGGCCTTTCCCTGATGACCATGTCAATGCTATCCCGAAGCATGTCTGTGGTACTCCATAAAACAACAAGAACATTGGAAGCACAATGCTAAATCTTCTTGATCAATTATCCAAACACAGTTGTATGGGTAAACCTCATAAATTCCTTGCGCCTTTGCCTAACTGGTGTCATACTTGGAGGCTTATCATGTATATCATGTTATGCCTTTCCTTGGGAAAGATATACTCTTGATGCCCTGGTATAAACACATTTTCCTTGCCATTGGTCTGTTTAATCGGATAATCATTTTCCTTTCCATTGTTTTGTTTAACCTTTCTGGTAGTCAAACTTGTCTGAGCAAAAATAGTTTCCTACTTATGTAAACACCTCGGTGCACAATTTGGCAGTAAGACCCTGTTATTATTGTTGTTGACATTCCGGTAACCACCGATGGAGGAGAACCTTGCCCAATGGTCTGCCTCGTTTTAACGAGCAGGAAAACGGTTCTCTTTGTCCCACGCCCTTGGTACCAAACCTTGTTGCCAAAACTGACAGGCTATCCTCTAACCTGCCTTGCTATCATGACCGTTCAAGGTTGTTAGCGCCTTCCTGCTTTTAACCCACATGGTGGGCCCATAACCCATAGTTCCACAAGATCGAAACCTGACTCTCCTGTACACCCTTGTTTCTAAGGTTATTTCTCACGCTTGGCTTCATATGAAAATCCCGAGCCGCCTTCCGAGAGGCGATCTATTCTGGTATCAGATGCAATACTTATTCCCATTGCTCTGAACCACTTTCACCCCTTGTTTCAGGCAACAAACGATTGTCTACTAGGTTGAAGCTTCTTATTGCACCTCACCTTGCTCTTGATGACTTTCTTGAGTTTCAACTCGAGAGATACTTCTACCTCATCCCCTGAATTGTTTACCAGATAATTAACCCTATAAGTGTCAGTTCTCTCGAAGTTACTCTTTATTTCCCCACTTAAATCTCGGGACGAGATTTCTAGTAGTGGAGGAGATTTGTAACACCCCGAGAATCTTGCTACAGTAATCTCCCCCTAATGGTGTCCATGTCATCATGGTTACTATGCAGCTTGCCACCTGTCCAAAATCCAAAGCCATTTTCAAATTTGAAATAGAGTCAAATAAATTGTTTCTTTGAACAGTAAAACTAAAATGTTCATCATCTAGCAAATATTCCAAAACAAATGCTGTTAAGGAAAACAACATCATCTTCAACACATATGGGTCTGAGCATTTAAAACAGTGCCAAAACAACACTTTAAATGCCCTATTCTTTTTCAAAAAAAAATCAAATGAATTCCAAACTTGCCTAAACTTTTTGTGGAAGTGTCTAAAATCACCAGGGATTTAATGGCACCCTTCCCAAGTTTTTCCCGAGTCAATAGACTGCCCAAATAATTCATTTCCTCTCTTTGTTTTTAAATAAAAAGAAAAACAAGGCAGCCCACTATGCACATGGGCCATGAGTGCACGGTGTGTCGGCCCAGCCCACCTCCCATCTCCATCTTCCTCTGTTCACAGAAGCCCTCGTGGACGCCGGGCGCACGTCCATGACGCCGATGGCCACGGGGCAACCATCCGCAGGTGCCCCGAGAGGATAATAGACCCCTCCTCACCCTGGAACAAACCCTAGACGCCCCCTCCATTCTCCCCTCTTCGCGCCGTCTCCTTCCCCACCACGTGCGGCCGACACCATCGTCGCCGCGCCTGCGTCGATCCCGCGGCCACCATGCTTCCCTACCTTCGGGAGGCTCTCTAGCAGCTGCGCCGCGCCCTTCTTCGTCATCCACGCCACTACATCGAGCTCGGGGAGCCGCAACGCCATTGCCACGTCTTCTGCTTCCTCTCTGATCGCCGACATCCGCCGCTTCGATCCGTCGTCTCCGGCGCCTCTCCGAGCCCACAACGCCGACGCCATCGCTGGATCCGCATCACCCCCCGACCACCCCGACGCCTCTGAGCCATCCCGGTGCTCCGATGTGAGCTCCCCTCTGTTTTCCCTTCCTTCAATTGCTTGTTTTCGTCGCTGTCCGCACGGCACCGTGCACCCCCGTGGTCGTTGTTGTTGATGGGGTCCGTCCTGAAGAAAACCAAGGTCGATGCTGTGCATCTGGTGCTCCCAGGAGGCGTGTGTGTCGTATGCGTAGCCGAATCCATGCTCGCCCGCTCGAATCGAACTAACAGGCAGCCACCACCGCCATTCGCCATGGCCGGTGATGCTTGCTCCTGCCGCGCTCCCGCCGCGTGCTGGTCGTCCCAGGGCACCCCCCTGGTCGCGCCCTCGGGCAGCCCAGTGCTCGCCTCCAGCCCGCTCGGCGCTGCCGCCACTACCTGCTGCTATGCCGCACAGCTTCAGTAACATTCAGTTACTGTAGCTAGTGCTAGCTTTCCTATTTCCACAATGACTAACCCCCTTGACAGCCTCTGATCAACGGTTAAACAACTACTAACAGACCTAAAAATAATATGAGTAGAAAGTAGACATGACAAACTCCATTTTATCCCATTGAATCAAATCCTTTTGATGATTAGATTAAATCCTACAAAAATCACAAAATGACATCTTATGTTAATAACTTCCAGCCTACTAACTTGTGTGTGCTGTGTGTGTGCGTCGTGCACGTGGCCGGAGTAGTGGCCGTCCCTTGCTTAGATTAGTACTACTAGGTGTTAATTAATGGCTAGAATAGGGTATGTACCGATGACATGTGGCCCCTGTTATTTTAAAGGCCTAATTAATAGTTTGTGCCAATGAGAAGTAGGGCCAAATGCATTGTTCATTGGTTGACTAGTAAAGGTGTTGACTGAGTCAACCCAGCTCCTTGACCCCACATGTCTTTGAGTGTGACTAGCCCCATGCTGAGTTTAAAAAGACATTTCACTCTTTATAATTCGAATTAAATAAATTAAAAAAATCCTTTAAACTTTAGAAATTCATAGAAATAAACCGTAGCTCGGACGGAAAAAACATTATACATGAAAGTTGCTCAGAACGACGAGACGAATCTGAATACGCTAACCACATATCTGTTAGATGCTTCTAACTATATGAACATGGAACCTTCCCCTCCGGTCATCTGTCTGACACAGGTCCGAAACCGAGAATACATTCCCGGATGAATTCCCCCTTCACCTATATCGTGTAGCCATACGTTAGGTCACACCCGGCACAGCATATTGCCATGTTATGCTTTTGTGATGCTATGTTTGCTTTATATTTACTGTTTCTTCCCCCTCTTCTCTCCGGTAGACCCCGAGACCGATGCTGCCCCTGTGATGGACTACGTCGACGGCGACCCCTCCTAGCCAGAGCAACCAGGCAAGCCCCCCCTTTGATCATCCCGATATCGCCCATTCCATCTCTCATGCTTGCATTAGATTTTGCTACTGTTATTGTTTGCTCCTATTCTGATGCATAGCCTGCTTTTGTATCTGCTGTTGTACCTTACCTGCTTATCCTAAACTGCTTATCCTAAACTTCTTAGTATAGGTTGGTTAGTGACCCATCAGTGACCCCCACCTTGTCCTTGTTGCCCCTGCTTCATCATTGAAGACTCGGTCAACGGGATCGAAGACCAGGCCCCGACACCGCACACCACTTTCCCCTTAGTTGCTCGACACTGCTGGGTTACTATCGAGTGCCGAGGGTGAGACCTCTACAGCACTTCTGATGTCAACCCTGTAGTGTAGCTATTCGGTCGTGGTCATCGAGGGTGATTCCGCCTTAACCACTTCCGATACGACTCTGTCGTGCAACCCCTGAAGTGTGAACCTCGGGGGTGATTCCTCTTACGTTCACCTTGATGATTACATCGAGTGGAATTCACCGGGGGTGATCCCTCGGGTTTTCCCCTTGATGTTTGGACACACGGTTACTATGGTTACTATGTTACACTGAACCATGTTACTAAAGACGGGTCGACCCTGAGGGGTACCCGCGCGAGCATAATTGCGAGTGATGTGGATACGGGTTGACCTGGAAGGTGCCCGAGAGATAATTACGAGGCGTGGCCGGGCATTCTTAGCCCTTGCCGCAAGTCCTCGAGACGGGGCAACGGGGTCACATCTTTCGTGAGTCTCTGCTTGTTACCGCACGTTCCTAATCCACTACGATTTGGATATTTGATCCGAGGGGCCTCTGGCCTGATAGCACTAACCATCACGTGGGCATAGTATGGGCGTTCTGCATCGTATGCATCAGCCGAAGCTTAATAGACGTCAGCGACTGAGCGGCGCGCGCCAGGTTGGACTGGTTACCCCTTCACTTGTATAAGGGAGGCTAGGTCTGCTCACCGGCCGCGTACGCAACGTGCAGGAGTTTCCGGGGAGATGGCCCATGACCCCTGGGGGCATAGGTTTAGTCCGGCGTGCTGACCTCTCTGTTAAGTCTAGGTCGGGTTGCGGCGTATTGTTTGGCCGAGGCCGGGCACTGTGTCCGGCCGGAGTTAATCAAGCGTGGTGGGTAAGTTGGTGCACCCCTGCAGGGAAGAAAACATCTATCGATAGCCTGTCCTACGGTAACGGACGCTCGGAGTTGTATCCCGATCGATACAACTAGAACTGGATACTTGTGATGAGAATTGGATGATGATGAGAATTGGATTGTGATGATAATTGGATAGTATGGCTCTGGGATTTCTTTCTCGCAGGGAGTCGAGAAAGGATCTCTGGCCGAGGTTGATAACACTACTACTACTTTACTTTTTGCTACTCTACTCCCTCCTGTTTGCTGCAAGATGGTGGTTTCCAGAAGATGCTAGTCTTCGATAGGACTAGGCCTTCTCTCTATTCTGGCATTTCTGCAGTCCAGTCCACATATACGGCCTTCCTTTGATAATGTTGCATCTGTAGTGTAGATCCTTGCTTGCGAGTACTTTGGATGAGTACTCACGGTTGCTTTGCTCCCTCTTTTCCCCCTTTTCCATTCTTCTCGGATGATGCAACCAAATGACGGAGTCCAGGAGCCAGATGACACCTTTGACGACTGCTACTACCCCGAGGGTGCCTACTACCACGTGACGGAGACCGCGGATGACCAGGAGTAGTTAGGAGGCTCCCAGGCAGGAGGCCTTGCCTTTTCGATCGTAGATGCTTTTGTGCTAGCCTTCTTAAGGCACTTGTCTAATTTATGTCTGTACTCAGATATTGTTGCTTCCGCTAACTCGTTTGTATTCAAGCTGATGTATTTGAGCCCTCGAGGCCCCTGGCTTGTAATATAAAGCTTGTATTATTTTAATTTGTGTCTAGAGTTGTGTTGTGATATCTTCCCGTGAGTCCTTGATCTTGATCGTACACATTTGCGTGTATGATTAGTGTACGATTTAATCGAGGGCGTCACAAGTTGGTATTAGAGCCGACTGCCTGTAGGTAGCGCCCTTTCCAACTCCTTGGCCGAAGTTGAGTCTAGTCATCCAAAACTATTTACTAACATGGCTGTGTGGCTTACGGGCCCACGTCGCCAATTGGGTGGTATTAGGATCTTTTATTCCTCTTCCTTACTCTGCGATTCTGATCTCTCGTCTATTCGGGTTAAACATTTTACTAACTCTGACATTAGGCTCTCGTACCCACTTCATCCCGGAGAGCCCCTTCACCATAGATGATCGGCGGTTTCATCAGAAGACTCTAAAGATACTCCTTGATGAGTCCTAAGACCCTATGCCCACTGCTTTGCAGTTCCTGACCACCTTTAAACTCCGATGGATAACTACTTACACTCATTGTTCATTTATTCATTTCAGTTACTCTCGAGTTCCATCCGACATATCAAAATACTATCTGACATTTCGAGAATTCTCTAAGCCTAATACCTTGCAGCTTCTTTCGCACTGCGGATAATTCCTCACATTTACCGGGGATCCGTCCAGCCCCAGTTGTTAATGTGTTTCTCAAATAATTCTAATCGTTCTTTCGAGAACCCTATGCAATCTATTGCTTTGGAAAGTCTTGCTTGCCTGCATTATGGTTAATTCCATAGGTCTAGCAATATGTGCGAATACTCGCAATCATCAATTAATCCTTGGAAATTTTCTTTCCGGCTAAGACATCCTTTCAGATATGATTTGGTTCTTGCCCAATCCAGATTTGATCGGGTGCACCTCTAAGTCTATTCAATTTACTCATCTTTTGATCAGAGCCTCTGCTTCTGATCCTTCGTCTTGAAATCATAATTCCTTTGCACCCAAGCATTTAATCATTCAGACGTTTCTTTAAGTCGATGCCTTTGCATCCCCTTCTTCATCTGGTTGAGTACCGAACTCACATCAGCTTCGTTGTGGACCTCTAGACCCCTTGCTGGATTTTATCCGACGTCATCCTTCATATGCAATAACCTTGTGAGCTTTTCCTCGAATATATAAAGCCTTTGATATATTGTATCCTCTCCTTTTGTCAACCATGCTCTGTTTTCGAGCTTGTGTTAATTACTCCTGAAGCTTGTGGTATATGTTCCTAAGATGCCCCGATGGGTTCAACCTATGCCTTCCCTAAATCGTATGGACCCGAAAGTTTTCACGAGTCATATTCTTCTAGTGTCTTGCCAGATAACATTTCAACACTACAACTTCATTGAACGCGAGAAGCGAATGAAAGGTTATGCATTGGAGAAGTGGGAGTCGACCTTGAACTTTGTGTTCATGCCCATCGACACGATGTAGATCTTATCATGGAAGCTTCTTTTTAAAAATTAACTATCCCCTTGTTGTAAGTTCATCTTATATTTGGGAATTGGTCCTTTGCAACCATGGTTCCAACCATGATTGTTCTTCTTTGGCCCCATTTCTTGAGCAAGTTAAATCACTTGTCTTCTGTAGGTCAATACACCTACCCAACCTCTGTTATGATCCACCTTCGAGTACTACCCCTGGTACCTTGAGGATATCATGCCATTGCACTACATCTTATGAACTTTTGATGAAGTACTACCTTACCCTGTCTTGTCACTTCATGGGTTCTGGGTTGTTTCTCAACCAAGAACACTGATAAATGAATTGATTCCGCACTCCGATTCAGTAACTCTAAGTAAATTTTGTTGCTTACGAGTTTAATAATCCTTCGAGTCATTCCTAGCCTGATCGGCTTTATCATTACCGTGATAAATTTTAACTGTGCTACCTGGTCCTTCCCGGAGCACAATTTTCGATGATGAGCTAAGCCTACGTCGATCTTCCTCGTCACATCACTTCGCCTTGAACAGCAAGCTTGATTTTGAGTTTGTGTCGTACCCGTGGCTCCAATAACCTTATGCTTCATCATTTCTTTTGCTTGATGTCGTCGTTGATCGATTACATCTTCATGAAACCTCTCGACAAATGTGTCATGATCGTCATCATCATCCCAAACTTTTCTAGGATATCAACCGAATTCATGATGAGAAATATCATCCTTGCCCCCTTGATGAATTGTTGCTGAGCCCGTGGGCCCCATCCTCATCCTTTCCTTGCTAAAAATTGTACGACTTATTTTATAAGTTATTTCCAATGGGTCCTTGTGTATCCAAAGTCTGGCCTTTCCCTGATGACCATGTCAATGCTATCCCGAAGCATGTCTGTGGTACTCCATAAAACAACAAGAACATTGGAAGCACAATGCTAAATCTTCTTGATCAATTATCCAAACACAGTTGTATGGGTAAACCTCATAAATTCCTTGCCCCTTTGCCTAACTGGTGTCATACTTGGAGCCTTATCATGTATATCATGTTATGCCTTTCCTTGGGAAAGATATACTCTTGATGCCCTGGTATAAACACATTTTCCTTCCCATTGGTCTGTTTAATCGGATAATCATTTTCCTTTCCATTGTTTTGTTTAACCTTTCTGGTAATCAAACTTGTCTGAGCAAAAATAGTTTCCTACTTATGTAAACACCTCGGTGCACAATTTGGCAGTAAGACCCTGTTATTATTGTTGTTGACATTCCGGTAACCACCGATGGAGGAGAACCTTGCCCAATGGTCTGCCTCGTTTTAACGAGCAGGAAAATGGTTCTCTTTGTCCCACGCCCTTGGTACCAAACCTTGTTGCCAAAACTGACAGGCTATCCTCTAACCTGCCTTGCTATCATGACCGTTCAAGGTTGTTAGCGCCTTCCTGCTTTTAACCCACATGGTGGGCCCATAACCCATAGTTCCACAAGATCGAAACCTGACTCTCCTGTACACCCTTGTTTCTAGGGTTATTTCTCACGCTTGGCTTCATATGAAAATCCCGAGCCGCCTTCTGAGAGGCGATCTATTCTGGTATCAGATGCAATACTTATTCCCATTGCTCTGAACCCCTTTCACCCCTTGTTTCAGGCAACAAATGATTGTCTACCAGGTTGAAGCTTCTTATTGCACCTCACCTTGCTCTTGATGACTTTCTTGAGTTTCAACTCGAGAGATACTTCTACCTCATCCCCTGAATTGTTTACCAGATAATTAACCCTATAAGTGTCAGTTCTCTCGAAGTTACTCTTTATTTCCCCACTTAAATCTCGGGACGAGATTTCTAGTAGTGGAGGAGATTTGTAACACCCCGAGAATCTTGCTACAGTAATCTCCCCCTAATGGTGTCCATGTCATCATGGTTACTATGTAGCTTGCCACCTGTCCAAAATCCAAAGCCATTTTCGAATTTGAAATAGAGTCAAATAAATTGTTTCTTTGAACAGTAAAACTAAAATGTTCATCATCTAGCAAATATTCCAAAACAAATGATGTTAAGGAAAACAACATCATCTTCAACACATATGGGTCTGAGCATTTAAAACAGTGCCAAAACAACACTTTAAATGCCCTATTCTTTTTCAAAAAAAATCAAATGAATTCCAAACTTGCCTAAACTTTTTGTGGAAGTGTCTAAAATCACCAGGGATTTAATGGCACCCTTCCCAAGTTTTTCCCGAGTCAATAGACTGCCCAAATAATTCATTTCCACTCTTTGTTTTTAAATAAAAAGAAAAACAAGGCAGCCCACTATGCACATGGGCCATGAGTGCACGGTGTGCCAGCCCAGCCCACCTCCCATCTCCATCTTCCTCTGTTCACAGAAGCCCTCGTGGACGCCGGGCGCACGTCCATGACGCCGATGGCCACGGGGCAACCATCCGCAGGTGCCCCGAGAGGATAATAGACCCCTCCTCACCCTGGAACAAACCCTAGACGCCCCCTCCATTTTCCCCTCTTCGCGCCGTCTCCTTCCCCACCACGTGCGGCCGACACCATCGTCGCCGCGCCTGCGTCGATCCCGCGGCCACCATGCTTCCCTACCTTCGGGAGGCTCTCTAGCAGCTGCGCCGCGCCCTTCTTCGTCATCCACGCCACTACATCGAGCTCGGGGAGCCGCAACGCCATTGCCACGTCTTCTGCTTCCTCTCTGATCGCCGACATCCGCCGCTTCGATCCGTCGTCTCCGGCGCCTCTCCGAGCCCACTACGCCGACGCCATCGCTGGATCCGCATCACCCCCCGACCACCCCGACGCCTCTGAGCCATCCCGGTGCTCCGATGTGAGCTCCCCTCTGTTTTCCCTTCCTTCAATTGCTTGTTTTCGTCGCTGTCCGCACGGCACCGTGCACCCCCGTGGTCGTTGTTGTTGATGGGGTCCGTCCTGAAGAAAACCAAGGTCGATGCTGTGCATCTGGTGCTCCCAGGAGGCGTGTGTGTCGTATGCGTAGCCGAATCCATGCTCGCCCGCTCGAATCGAACTAACAGGCAGCCACCACCGCCATTCGCCATGGCCGGTGATGCTTGCTCCTGCCGCGCTCCCGCCGCGTGCTGGTCGTCCCAGGGCACCCCCCTGGTCGCGCCCTTGCGCAGCCCAGTGCTCGCCTCCAGCCCGCTCGGCGCTGCTGCCACTACCTGCTGCTATGCTGCACAGCTTCAGTAACATTCAGTTACTGTAGCTAGTGCTACCTTTCCTATTTCCACAATGACTAACCCCCTTGACAGCCTCTGATCAACTGTTAAACAACTACTAATAGACATAAAAATAATATGAGTAGAAAGTAGACATGACAAAGTCCATTTTATCCCATTGAACCAAATCCTTTTGGTGATTAGATTAAATCCTACAAAAATCACAAAATGACATCTTATGTTAATAACTCCTAGCCTACTGACTTGTGTGTGCTGTCTGTGTGCGTCGTGCACGTGGCCGGAGTAGTGGCCGTCCCTTGCTTAGATTAGTACTACTAGGTGTTAATTAATGGCTAGAATAGTCTATGTACCGATGACATGTGGCCCCTGTTATTTTAAAGGCCTAATTAATAGTTTGTGCCAATGACAAGTAGGGCCAAATGCACTGTTCATTGGTTGACTAGTAAAGGTGTTGACTGGGTCAACCCAGCTCCTTGACCCCACATGTCTTTGAGTGTGACTAGCCCCATGCTGAGTTTAAAAAGACATTTCACTGTTTATAATTTGAATTAAATAAATTAAAAAAAATCCTTTAAACTTTAGAAATTCATAGAAATAAACCGTAGCTCAGACGGAAAAACATTATACATGAAAGTTGCTCAGAACGACGAGACGAATCCGAATACGCTAACCACATATCTGTCAGATGCTTCTAACTATATGAACAAGGAACCTTCCCCTCCGGTCATCTGTCTGACACAGGTCCGAAACCGAGAATACATTCCCGGTTGAATTCTCCCTTCACCTATATCGTGTAGCCATACGTTAGGTCACACCCGGCACAGCATATTGCCACGTTATGCTTTTGTGATGCTATGTTTGCTTTATATTTACTGTTTCTTCCCCCTCTTCTCTCCGGTAGACCCCGAGACCGATGCTGCCCCTGTGATCGACTACGTCGACGATGACCCCTCCTTGCCAGAGCAACCAGGCAAGCCCCCCCTTTGATCATCCCGATATCGCCCATTCCATCTCTCATGCTTGCATTAGATTTTGCTACTGTTATTGTTTGCTCCTATTCTGATGCATAGCCTGCTTTTGTATCTGCTGTTGTACCTTACCTGCTTATCCTAAACTGCTTATCCTAAACTGCTTAGTATAGGTTGGTTAGTGACCCATCAGTGACCCCCACCTTCTCCTTGTTGCCCCTACTTCATCATTGAAGACCCGGTCAACGGGATCGAAGACCAGGCCCCGACACCGCACACCACTTTCCCCTTAGTTGCTCTACACTGCTGGGTTACTATCGAGTGCCGAGGGTGAGACCTCTACAACACTTCTGATGTTAACTCTGTAGTGTAGCTATTCGGTCGTGGTCATCGAGGGTGATTACGCCTTAACCACTTCCGATACGACTCTGTCGTGCAACCCCTCAAGTGTGAACCTCGGGGGTGATTCCTCTTACGTTCACCTTGATGATTACATCGAGTGGAATTCACCGGGGTGATCCCTTGGGTTTTCCCCTTGATGTTTGGACACACGGTTACTATGGTTACTATGTTACACTGAACCATGTTACTAAAGACGGGTTGACCCTGAGGGGTACCCGCACGAGCATAATTGCGAGTGATGTGGATACGGGTTGACCTGGAAGGTGCCCGAGAGATAATTACGAGGCATGGCCGGGCATTCTTAGCCCTTGCCGCAAGTCCTCGAGACAGGGCAACGGGGTCACATCTTTCGTGAGTCTCTACTTGTTACCGCGCGTTCCTTATCCACTACGATTTGGATATTTGATCCGAGGGGCCTCTGGCCTGATAGCACTAACCATCACGTGGGCATAGTATGGGCGTTCTGCGTCGTATGCATCAGCCGAAGCTTAATAGACGTCAGCGACTGAGCGGCGCGCGCCGGGTTTGACTGGTTACGCCTTCACTTGTATAAGGGAGGCTAGGTCTGCTCACCGGCCGCGTACGCAACATGCAGGAGTTTCCGGGGAGATGGCCCATGACCCCTGGGGGCATAGGTTTAGTCCGGCGTGCTGACCTCTCTGTTAAGTCTAGGTCGGGTTGCGGCGTATTGTTTGGCCGAGGCCGGGCATGACCCAGGAAAGTGTGTCCGGCCGGAGTTAATCAAGCGTGGTGGGTAAGTTGGTGCACCCCTGCAGGGAAGAAAACATCTATCGATAGCCTGTCCTACGGTAACGGACGCTCGGAGTTGTATCCCGATCGATACAACTAGAACTGGATACTTGTGATGAGAATTGGATGATCATGAGAATTGGATTGTGATGATAATTGGATAGTACGGCTCTGGGATTTCTTTCTCGCAGGGAGTCGAGAAAGGATCTCTGGCCGAGCTTGATAACACTACTACTACTTTACTTTATGCTACTCTACTCCCTCCTGTTTGCTGCAAGATGGTGGTTTCCAGAAGATGCTAGTCTTCGATAGGACTAGGCCTTCTCTCTATTCTGGCATTTCTGCAGTCCAGTCCACATATACGGCCTTCCTTTGATAATGTTGCATCTGTAGTGTAGATCCTTGCTTGAGAGTACTTTGGATGAGTACTCACGGTTGCTTTGCTCCCTCTTTTTCACCTTTTCCATTCTTCTCGGATGACGCAACCAGATGATAGAGTCCAGGAGCCAGATGACACCTTTGACGACTGCTACTACCCCGAGGGTGCCTACTACCACGTGACGGAGACCGCGGATGACCAGGAGTAGTTAGGAGGCTCCCAGGCAGGAGGCCTTGCCTTTTCGATCGTAGATGGTTTTGTGCTAGCCTTCTTAAGGCACTTGTCTAACTTATGTCTGTACTCAGATATTGTTGCTTCCGCTGACTCGTTTGTATTCAAGCTGATGTATTCGAGCCCTCGAGGCCCCTGGCTTGTAATATAAAGCTTGTATTATTTTAATTTGTGTCTAGAGTTGTGTTGTGATATCTTCCCGTGAGTCCTTGATCTTGATCGTACACATTTGTGTCTATGATTAGTGTACGATTGAATCGAGGGCGTCACCACCACCTCCGAGGACATAATCACATGGGTATGGGCACTCCCCCTGGGAACTGCCAAGCTTGGGGGAGGTGCCCCGGTATCGTATCACCATCACACTCCTATCTTTACCGTTTTATTTAGTTCGATCCTTTTTAGTAGTATCTTGATCTAATAGATTGAAGTTTTGATATCAAGTAGTTTTGAGTTTTGCTTTGTGATCTCTTTATGTAATCGAGTCCATGAGCTATCTATAATAAAGATTAGTGTTGAGTCAAGGGCTTTGCTATCTTGCTATGATCTTGAGAAAAATGGAAAGTATAAAAATAATAAAAGAGTTCATATTGACCTTATGGATAGTAATTACTTCACACATAGAAAGTATGAGGCTTAAAAGTTGTTGGGAATTGATAAACGTAGTTTTGGTCATCGTTGCAATTAATAGGAAGCCCTGTTCAAGAATTCATCCGATTAACTAGTTAACTTGCCGATTAATCCCTACTCGTAGGGTCACCGAGTAGCCTATAAACTGATAAATTGTCCTATTAATTGATTAAATGGCCGATTAACTTGCCGATTAGCCGATTAATCCCCAACTCACCAGCCAACTGAGCAGCTACTAGTTAACGATTTCCTCAACAATGATAGGAAGTAATAAGGAAAGAGAGTTTTTGCATATAAATACACTATCTTGGACATCTTTTATGATTGTGAGCACTCATTAAGTATGACATGCTCAAAGAATCGACATTGGACAAGGAATACAACGTAATGGTTTATGTTTTCTCACATCTCAATTAAAGTATATTGTCATTGACCTTTCGAACATGTTGATCTTGCCTTTCCCCCTCATGCTAGCCAAATTCCTAGCACCAAGTAGAGATACTACTTGTGCTTCCAATTATCCTTAAACCCAGTCTTGCCATGAGAGTCCACCATATCTACCTATGGATTGAGTAAGATCCTTCAAGTAAGTTGTCATCTATGCAGGCAATAAAAATTGCTCTCTAAATATGCATGACTTATTAGTGCGGAGAAAATAAGCTTTATACGATCTTGTTATGGAAGCAATAAAAGCGACGGACTGCATAATAAAGGTCCATATACAAGTGGCAATGTAAAGTGACGTTCTTTCGTACTAAGATTTTGTGTATCCAACCCTAAAAGCGCATGACAACCTCTGCTTCCCTCTGCGAAGGGCCTATCTTTTACTTTATGTTTTTACTTTATGCTTGAGTCAAGGTGATCTTCACCTTTCCCTTTTTCATTTTATCCTTTGGCAAGCTCCTCGTGTTTGAAAGATCAAGATATATATATATATATCCAATTGGATGTTTGTGAGCATGGACTATTATTGTTAACATCACCTAAAGGTGAATACATTGGGAGGCAACACAATAAGCCCCTATCTTTCCCAGTGTCCGGCTGAAACTCCATAACCTCAAGTATTGCATGAGTGTTAGCAATTATAGAAGACTACATGATAGTTGATTATGTGGACTTGCTAAAAAGCTCTATTCTTGACTCTTTCTGATGCTATGATAAATTTCAATTGCTTCAATGACTGAGATTATAGTTTGTTAGCTTTCAATGAAGTTTCTGAACCATACTTGACCTTGTGAATTGATTGTTACTTGAGCATAAGAAGTCATATGACAAAATCTATTTATGTTGCTATTATAAGAATAATCATGATGCCCTCATGTCCATATTTTATTTTTATCGACACCTCTATCTCTAAACATGTGGACATATTTTTCGATTTCGGCTTTCGCTTGAGGACAAGTGAGGTCTAAGCTTGGGGGAGTTGATACATCCATTTTGCATCATGCTTTTATATCAATATATATTGCATTCTGGGCTGTTATTACACATTATATATCAATACTTATGGCTATTCTCTCTTATTTTATAAGGTTTACCATGAAGAGGGGGAATGCCGACAGCTGGAATTCTGGCTGGAAAAGGAGCAAACATTGGAAACCTATTCTACACTGCTCCAAAAGACCTAAAACTCCACGAAACTTATTTTTGGAATTAATAAGAATTATTGAGCGGAAGAAACACCTCAGGGGGCCCACACCCTGGACATGAGGGTGGGGGGCGCGCCCACCCCTACTGGGCGCGCCTCTGTCTCCTGGGCCCCTTGGTGGCCCTCCGGTGTCCATCTTCTGCTATATGAAGGCTTTTACCCTGTAAAAAATCGTTGGCAAGCTTACGGGACGAAACTCCGCCGCCACAAGGGGGAACCTTGGCGGAACCAATCTAGAGCTCTGGTAGAGTTGTTCTGCCGGGGACACTTCCCTCCGGGAGGGGGAAATCATCACCATCGTCATCACCTACGATCCTCCCATTGGGAGAGGGTCAATCTCCAGCAACATCTTCACCAGCACCATCTCCTCTCAAACCCTAGTTCATCTCTTGTATCCAAAACCACAAATTGGTACCTGTGGGTTGCTAGTAGTGTTGATTACTCCTTGTAGTTGATGCTTATTGGTTTACTTGGTGGAAGATCATATGTTCAGATCCTTAATGCATATTATTACTCCTCTGATTATGAACATGAATATGCTTTGTGAGTAGTTACGTTTGTTCCTGAGGACATGGTTGAAGTCTTGCTATTAGTAGTCATGTGAATTTGGTATTCGTTCGATATTTTGATGAGATGTATGTTGTCTTTCCTCTAGTGATGTTATGTTAACATCGACTACATGACACTTCACCATTATTTGGGCCTAGAGGAAGGCATTGGGAAGCAATAAGTAGATGATGGGTTGCTAGAGTGATAGAAGCTTAAACCATAGTTTATGTGTTGATTCGTAAGGGGCTGATTTGGATCCATATGTTTAATGTTGTGGTTAGGTTTAACTTAATACTTCCTTTGTAGTTGCAGATGCTTGCAATAAGGGTTAATCATAAGTGGGATTCTTGTCCAAGTAAGGGTAGTACCCAAGAACTAGTCCACCCACATATCAAATTATCAAAGTACCGAATGCGAATCATATGAGCGTGATGAAAACTAGCTTGACGATAATTCACATGTGTCCTCGGGAGCACTTTTCTCATTATAAGAAATTGTCCAGGCTTGTCCTTTGCTACAAGAAGGATTGGGCCACCTTGCTGCACCTTATTTACTTTTATTGCTTGTTACTCGTTATAATTTATCTTATCACAAAACTATCTATTACCTACAATTTCAGTGCTTGCAGAGAAAACCTTACGGAAAACCGCTTATCATTTCCTTCTGCTCCTCATTGGGTTCGACACTCTTACTTATCGAAAGGACTACAGTAGATCCCCTACACTTGTGGGTCATCAAGAATCTTTTCTGGTGCCGTTGCCGGGGAGTGTAGCGCTTTTGGTGAGTGGAACTTGGTAAGGAAACATTTATATAGTGTGTTGAAACTTTCTGTTACTTGTTACTATGGAAAATAATCCTTTGAGGGGCTTGTTCGGGGCATCTTCGCCCCGACCAGTAGAGCAAAGAGTTGATCCTCAACCTACTGAACCTACTGAAAATGTTTACTTTGAGATTCCTAAGGGTATGATAGAGAAACTGCTAGCTAATCCATTTGTAGGAGATGGAACATTGCATCCCAATTTACACCTTATCTTTGTGGATGAAGTTTGTGGATTATTTAAGCTTGCATGTATTCCCGATGTTCTTGTCAAAAGGAAGGTTTTCCCTTTATCTTTGAAGGGAGATGCATTGACATGGTATAGGCTATGTGATGATACGGGATCTTGGAATTATAAATGATTGAAGTTGGAATTTCACCAGAAGTTCTATCCTATGCATCTTGTTCATCGTGATCGTAATTACATATATAATTTCTGGCCTCGCGAAGGATAAAGCATCGCTCAAGCTTGGGGGAGGCTTAAGTCAATGTTATATTCATGGCCCAATCATGAGCTCTCCAGAGAAATGATTATTCAAAAATTTTATGCTCGTCTTTCTCTCAATGATCGCAACATGCTCGATACTTCATGTGCTGGTTCTTATATGCTGAAGACTATTGAATTCAAATGGGACTTATTGGAAAGAATTAAAGGCAACTCTGAAGATTGGGGTTCCGACGATGGTAAGGCGTCAGGTATGACACCTAAGTTTGATTGTGTTAAATATTTTATGGAAACCGATGCATTTCGTGGATTTAGAGCTATATATGGACTTGACTATGAGATAGTAGCTTCTTTCTGTGAATCTTTTGCTACTCACGTTGATCTCCCTAAGGAGAAGTAGTTTAAATATAATCCCCCCATTGAAGTAAAAGTAGTTGCACCAATTACAGTTGAAGAAAAGACTGTCACCTATAGTGATCCTATTGTTCCTACTACTTATCTTGAGAAACCTCCTTTTCCTGTTAGAATGAAGGATCATGCTGAAACTTCAACGGTTGTTCGTAAGAGTAATACTAGGACTTATACACCTCCTGAGAAAATAAAAGTTGAACCTAGTATTTCTATGGTTAAAGATCTCTTGGATGATGATTTAGATGGGCATGTTATTTACTTCTGTGGTGATACTGCTAATATTGTTAAACCAAATACTAAGATACATAGACCTGTGGTGGGCATGCCTGTTATTTCTGTTAAAATAGGAGATCATTGTTATCATGGCCTATGTGATATGGGTGCTAGTGCTAGTGCAATACCTATTTCCTTATACCAAGAGATTATGCATGATATTGCACCTTTTGAGTTAGAAGATATTGACGTTACAATTAAGCTTGCCAATAAAGATACTATTAGGCCTTTTGGGATAGTTAGAGATGTTGAAGTCTTGTGTGGGAAGGTCGAATACCCTGCTGATTTTCTTGTTCTTGGTTCCCCACAAGATGACTTTTGTCCCATTATATTTGGTAGACCCTTCTTGAACACTGTTAATTCTAGGATTGATTGCGAAAAAGATGTTGTTACGATTGGCTTGGATGATATGACTCATGAGTTTAATTTTGCTAAATTTCGTAGACAACTCCGTGATCTAGAATTACCTAGTAAAGATGAAATAATTGGTCTTGCTTCTATTGCTGTGCCTCCTACTGATCCTTTAGAACAATATTTGCTAGACCATGAAAATGATATGTTTATGATTGAAAGAAGGGAAATAGATGAAGTATTCCTTCAGCAGGTTCCTATCTTGAAACACAACTTACCTGTTGAAATCCTAGGGGATCCTCCTCCACCCAAGGGTGATCCCGTGTTTGAGCTTAAACCATTACCTGATAATCTTAAATATGCTTATCTTGATGAAAAGAAGATATATCCTATTATTATTAGTGCTAACCTTTCAGAGCAGGAAGAGGAAAGATTATTGAAAACTCTGAAGAAGCACTGTGCTGCTATTGGATATACTCTGGATGATCTTAAGGGCATTAGTTCTACTCTATTCCAACACAAAATTAAAGTGGAAAAAGATGCCAAAATAGTCAGAGATCCTCAACGAAGATTAAATCCTAAGATGAAAGAAGTGGTAAGAAATGACATACTAAAGCTCCTCGAGGCAGGTATAATTTATCCCGTTGCTGATAGTGAATGGGTAAGCCCTGTCCATTGTGTCCCTAAAAAGGGAGGTATTACTGTTGTTCCTAATGATAAAGATGAATTGATTCCGTAAAGAATTATTACAGGTTATAGGATTGTGACGCCCGGATAATTAAGCTACCGTAATTTCATGTTAATGGTGCGATGTCATCACTCTTACTGTTACTAATCTCCCTTTGCAATCAAACATAGTTCAAATTCCAAATTCAAATTGAAGATAAATTCAAACTCAAACATGCAATCTAAAATGTTCAGAGTATAACAAATATTGCATAACTAATTATGGCTGTGAACCAACATCTTTGCAAAGTGGTTTAATGCCCTTAACTAATTATAACATGGGTTAAAAACAATTATTAAATGCCTTTAATAAAAATCAAACACAAATCTATCTTGTTGTAGTGTTAAACTTTTTGTGGCAGTGGCCTACTTATTACTACTAATTTAGATGCTAAAAATTATGTTTTACAAAACTAAAAAAAAGGAAAGACAAGAGATCCAAAGGTTTAATAATTAAGGAAAGCCCCTGGGCCTCGGCCCAGCTCAACCAGCTGGCCCACCTAGCCCCCACCGGTTGCCTACTCCCCCGGTTCCCCTGGCGCGGTCGCAACAGGAGCGACGCCCCGCCGAACCACCTCGTCGGCGTCGGCGATGGGATAAGGCAGACACCCTCCCCTGTCTCGGCCTCGTCAGCTCCACTCCCCCTGCGTAGATATTTTCCCACGCCCCCTCTCTCCCTCGTCACTCCCTCACGTCCAGATCCACCTCGTCGTGCGCCTGCATCATCGGCCAGCTCGTCCTACCACGGCCACCATGCCCTCCTTGCCGCCCCGAGATGTCCAAGAGTCCTGCGACCGTGTGCTGCTTCTTCTGCACCACCGACCTCAAGGCGGGAGCCACCCCGGCGCCGGATCGACCCTTCGTTAACCTCGGGCCGCCAGCGACCTTATCCCTCACCGGCCGGCCACTACTGCTCCTAAGCCCCTCGAAGGTCTCCTTACACCGCGGTGGTGAGCTCTGATCCTCCTCCCTCCTTCTGCCGCTCTTCTCCGCACCCGTAACCGCCATCGCCATGGATGGCCGCGTTGAGCTCCGCCGTGCATCTAGTCGCCGTCACTATAGTCGCTGCCAAGGCTGGGAAAGCACGACAACGTGCTCAGGGTGCCTCCCTGGTGCCTCCCGAGCCTCCAGTTCGTCTCCTCGTGCCCTCTGTCGCTGTTGGCGGAGATGGCTGAACTCTGGCGTCCTCCTCGCTGCTTGTCGTCGTCGTTTTAGGCCTTCCCGAAGCCAACCGTTAGCGCCACGCAACACGCCTCGCTCCCCTCTTTCGAACGCCACCTCGTGCGCACAAAATGGTGGCCAGAGTGCGTTTTCTGATGAGTTCCGAGGCCACGCCGCTGCAGGTTTGGTTGGCGGCGTGATTCCGGTGCCGACGCCGGCGAGGCTGACCTGGCACTGACGTATGGGGCCCGCTGAGCCACTGATGGGTGGGCCCAGTTGACTCGTTGACTAGGTCAACCCACTAACATGTGGGGCCGAGTCAACAAAATGTTTTAGGTAATTAGAAAATCTATTAACTAAATTGATTAATTATTCTATTCACCAATTAGACACTGATAGTGGGCCCCGCTTAATAATTAGTATTAGATTAGTCCAATTAACCCTGTTTAATTAGTCCAGTCATTGACGAGTGGGTCCCACTGGACCCACAGGTCAGGTTTGACCAGTCAATGGTCACAGTTGACTGCTGATATCGGTGTGATGTCATGCTGACATCATAAATCTTTTTAGATATTTTTGTTAATAAATAAATTTCAGAATATTGTTTAAATTTCAAAAAATCATAATAAAATAACCGTAGCTCGGATGAAAAACTTTGCTACATGAAAGTTGCTTAGAAGGACGAGACGAATCCAAATACGCGGTCCGTTTGTCCGGCACACGTTCCTAGCATACCAAACGTTGAAGTTTTCCCCTCCGGTTCATCTGTCTGACACACGTCCTGAAACGGGAAAACTCTCCCGGATGTTTCCCCCTCCGCCAGTATCACCTAGCTTTGCGTTAGAACACCTCTAGCCCCTCTTATTGTCTGTTTATGCATATGATTGCGTGTATTTACTATTTCTTCCCCCTCTTCTCTCCGGTAGACCCGAGACTGCTGCTGATGCCCCTGTGATCGACTACGTCGACGACGACCCTCCTTCTTGTCTGAGCAACCAGGCAAACCCCCCCCTTTGATCATCCCGATATCGCTCATTCTATACTCTCATGCTTGCATTAGATTTTGCTACTGTTATTGTTTGCTCCTATTCTGATGCATAGCCTACTTTTGTACTTGCTTATTGTTACTTACCTGCTTATCCTAAATTGCTTAGTATAGGTTGCTTAGTGATCCATTAGTGACCCCCACCTTGTCCTTGTTGCCCTTGCTTCATCATCGATGACTAGATCAGCGTGATCGACGACCAGAGCCCGACACTCACATCACGTCACGCCCCTTTAGTTGCTCGACTCTACAGAGCTACTATCGAGTGCCGAGGGTGATCCCTCATAACGCACTCCTGATGATAATTCTAGAGTCTAGCTATTTGGTCGTGGTCATCGAGGGTGATTTCCTCTTTCACCAATCCTAATACGGCTTTGTCGTTCAACACCTGAAGTGTGAACCTCAAGGGTGGTCCCTCTTACGTTCGCCTTGATGATTACATTGAGTGGAATCCACCGGGGGTGATTCCTCGGGTTTCCCCCTTGATGTCTGGACACCCAGTTACCTTGACTTTACTTCAGACCTTTGTTGAAGTCAGGGGGGGGGGGGCGTTGAGCACCCGCGAGTTGATGTGAAAGTCGGGCGGGCCCGTTGAGCACCCGCGAGTTTTCCACATGGCACGGCTGGGCAGTCTGGGCCCTTGCTGTAAGTCCATGAGACGGGGCGATGGGGTCACCTTATCGTGAGTCTCTACTCGTTTCCGCGAGCACCCAATGCACTAACAGGTTTGGTATTTGTTCTGAGTTGGCCTCTGGCCTTTACGCACTAACCACCACGCGAGAATAGATATGGGCCTCGATGTCGCAATATCAGCCGAAGCTTTGTCACACGTCTAGTTTAGCAGTGCGGCACGGTCGGATCATGCTGGCCATTCGAGGCGGTGTTGGTATTCACCCTGCGCGCAACGACCCGGAGTGCTGCGGGCGATGGGTCCAAGACCCGGAGCTCTTAGGATGTAGACTGGCGGTAACCTCTCTGCTGAGCCTAGGTAGGGCTGCGATGTGTTGATCTTCCGGGGGCGGGCATTGACCCTAGAAAGGTGTGTCCGGCCAGAGTGATCGAGCGTGTTGTGTAACGTGGTGAACCCCTGCAGGGAAGATATATATTCGAATACCATGTCCATGGTAATGGACGTTCAGACTTGTATCCGGATCTTATATAACTAGAAATGCATACTTGAGATATGTGATGGATATGTGGCTCCGAGATTGCTTTCTCGCAGGGAGTCGAGGAAGGATCTCTGGGCGTTGATGCTACAACATGTTGGTTAAATATTAAACTGCTATTCTTTACTCTTGTACATGCTGCAAGATGCTTGGAGCTGCTTGAAGATGCTAGTCTTTGATAGGCTAGGCCTTCCCCCTCTATTCTGGCATTCTGCAGTTCAGTCCACAGATACAACCCTTCCATTTGATACCAATGCATACTTAGTATAGATCTGATGGTTGCGAGTACTTTGGATGAGTTCTCACGGTTGCTTTGCTACCCCTTTCCCCCCTTCTTTCTTCTTTCCGGTTGATGCAACCAGATGGTGGATCCATGGAGCTAGATGCCACCGTTGACGGATGCTACTACGTGGAGACCACCGACGACCAAGAGTAGTTAGGAGGTCCCAGGCAGGAGGCCTTGCCACTTCAATCGTGTTGCTTTTGTGCTAGCCTTCTTAAGGCATCCTTGTTTAACTTATGTCTGTTCTCAGATATTGTTGCTTCTGCTGACTCTTGTGTATCGAGCTTGTATTCGACCCCTCGAGGCCCCTGGCTTGTAATATAAAGCTTGTATTATTTTGATTTGTGTCTAGAGTTGTGTTATGATATCTCCCCGTGAGTCCCTAATCTTGATCGTACACATTTGCATGTATGATTAGTGTACGGTCGAATTGGGGGCGTCACAAGTTGGTATCAGAGCCGACTGCCTGTAGGATCCCCCTTTCCAACTCCTTGGCCGAAGTTGAGTCTAGCATTTGAAAAACTGTTTTACTAACATGGTTGTGTGGCTTACGGGCCCGTGTCACCATTGGGTGGTATTAGGATCTTTTATTCCTCGTCCTTACTCTGGGAATCTGATCCCTCTTCTATTCGGGTTAAGTGATTTTGCTAACAACTCTAGGTTCTCGTAAATACTTTCTCCCGGAGAGCCCCTCACTCCAAATGATTGCTCGGTGCACCAGAAGATTCTGAAGATACTCTCCAAAGTTTTCTCGAGACCCTTGTGCCCTTCGGCATTGCAATCCCTAACACCGATAAATCGTTATGTGTAACTACGTACGTTGTCATTCTTACCTTCATCCCCAGTTGCTCTTGTTATTACAAGATGTCCTGAAATACTCTTCGATGCTCCGAGGATCCTTTATGCTTACTGCCCTGCAGTCCTTGCCGCATGAATACCCCTTCGGATAATTACTTGCTCTTATCGAGTATCCATTCACCCCAGTTATTCTTATGCTTCATAAGATACTTGGTAGTACAATCCGAGCTTTCAATGACCTTTGTCGCCTATTGCTCTACAAAGTCTTACCTGCCTACACTCTGGTTAATTCCATATTCCTAGCAGTATCCATTGACGTCCTTTCTCATTATCATCTTGAGTCTTTTGATTTGATATGTCTGTGTCGCAATCATCAGTTGATCCTTATAGATTATCTTTCCGGCTCAGACGTCTTCCTGAACATGAGCTGGTTCTCGTCCAATCAGATTGCCATCGATGTTGCCCTAAGTCTATTCAACTTAACCATCCTTGGTCAGAGCGTTTGCTTCTGATCCCTTGATTTTGGAAATCGTAATTCCTTTGCATTGAACTCTGAATTAGTCAATTGCTTCTATAATTTGATGTCCTTGCGTTCTTTCTACTTCTGGTTGAGTACTGATGCTCACCTCAGATCCCTTGTGAACCACTAGATCCTTTGTGGGGTTCTATCCGACAACGTCCTTCATATACAGTAACCTTGTGAGCTTTTCCTCGGATACATAATGCCTTTGGTAAATTGTATCCCCCGCTCTTGCCAACCACACTCTGTTTCCAGGCTTGAGTTATTTACTCGTGAAGTTTGTGAAATATGTTCCTACGATGCCCAGTGGGTTGAATCTTTGTCTTACCTAAATCTGTGTGAACCCGAAGATTATGCGAGTTATATCTACCGGTGTTTCTTCGGATAAATTTTCAATTCTACAACTTCTTTGAACGCAAGAGGTGAATGGAAAGTTGTGCATTAGAGAAGTGGGAGTCGATCTTGAACCTTTGTGTTCATGCCCATGGACCCTATGTGGAACTTACCATGGAAGTTTCTTGTAATAATAATTCCCTTTTGATGAGTTCAGATTGTATCTATGCTTGGTCCTTGGCAACCGTGGTTCCGACCATGACTATTATCCTTCGATTGCATTTCTAGGACGAGTTAAAGTACTTGTCTTCTTTAGATCATTTCACCTGTCAAGACTCTACTTTGATCCACCTTAGAGTGTTACCCTCTGGTATCTCGAGAATATCACGGAACTACATAACTTCTTATGAGTTTTTCATCAACTATTATTCTTGCCAATTCATACTTTCCAAGGGTTCTGAGTTGTTAGACACTCGAGAACGCCGCTAATTGATTCAGGTCTCCATTGCTTTGTTTAACCTTTCTTGTAACATATCCTATCTGAGCAGTGATAATTCCCTGCTTATGTAAACACCTCGGTGTATAACTATGTCCGTAAGGCCTTGTTACTATTGCTGATGACATTCTGGTAGCCACCGATGGACCAGAACTTTGCCTATGGGTCTGCCTCGTCTTAACGAGCAGGAAAATGGTTCTCTTTGTCCCTCGCCCTTGGTACCAGCGTTGTTCCCGACATAACTGACAGGCTATCCTCTGACCTACCTTGCTATCATGAACGTACAAAATGTTAGCACCCTTCTTGATTTTAACCCACAAGGTGGGCCCATAACCCATAGTTCCACAGGATCGAAACCTGACTCTCCTATACATCCCTGTTTTCAAAGTTATCCCTCGCGCTTGGCTTCATATGTAGATCACGAGCCACCTTCCTGTGATCTGTTCTGGTATCAGACGCAAAACTTATTCTCATTGCTCTGAACCCTTTTCACCCTCTGTTTCAGGCAACAAGCGATTGCCTACCCGCTTGAAGCTTCTTATTGCTCCTCCATACCTTGCTCTCGATGACTTTCTTGAATTCAACTCGAGAGATGCCTCTACGCCATGTTCACCAAGATAGCCCCCAGGTACATAGCTTGTTTTTAGTTTCGTCCTTTCCAAGTCTTTTCCCCCTTACTCTACCCCTTAAATCTCAGGACGAGATTTCTTGTAGTGGAGGAGAATTGTGATGCCCGGATAATTAAGCTACAGTAATCCCATGTTAATGGTGCCATGTCATCACTCTTACTATTAGTTATCCCCCTTTGCATTCAAACACAGTTCAAATTCCAAATTCAAATTGAAGTTAAAATTCAAAATTCTCAAACATGCAATCTAAAATGTTCAGAGTGTGACAAATATTGCATAACTAATTATGGCTGTGAACCAACATCTTTGCAAAGTGGTTTAATGCTCTTAACTAATTAAAACATGAGCTAAAAGCAATTATTAAATGCCTTTAATAAAAATCAAACACAAATCTATCTTGTTGTAATGTTGAACTTTTTTTGGTAGTGGCCTAATTATTACTACTAATTTAGATGCTAAAAATTATGTTTTAAAAAACTAAAGAAAAGGAAAGACAAGAGATCCAAAAGGTTTTATAATTAAGAAAAGCCCCTGGGCCTCGGCCCAGCTCTACCAGCTGGCCCACCTAGCCCCAACCGGTCACCTACTCCCCATATTCCCTTGGCGCGGTCGCAACAGGAGTGACGCCCCGCCGAACCACCTCGTCGGCGTCGGCGAGGGGATAAGGCAGACACCCTCCCCCCTCTCGGCCTCGTCAGCTCCACTCCCCCTGCGCAGATATTTTCCCACGCCTCCTCTCTCCCTCGTCACTCCCTCGCGTCTAGATCCACCTCATCGTGTGCCTGCGTCGCCGGCCAGCTCGTCCTACCACGACCACCGTGCCCTCCTCGCCGCCCCGAGATGTACAAGAGCCCTGTGACCGTCAGCTTCTTCTTCTGCACCAACGACCTCGAGGCGGGAGCCACCCCAGTGCCGGATCGACCCTTCGTCAACCTTGGGCCGCCAGCGACCTCCTCCCTCACCGGCCGGCCACTACTGCTCGTAAGCCCCTCGAAGGCCTCCTTGCGCTGCGGCGGTGACCTCCGCTCCTCCTCCCTCCTTCTGCCGCTCTTCTCGCACCCGTAACCGCCATCGCCATGGATGGCCGGGTTGAGCTCCGCCGTGCAGCTAGTCACCATCGCTGTAGTCGCTGCCAAGGCCGGGCAAGCATGACAACGTGCTCAGGGCGCCTCCCTGGTACTGCCCGAGCCTCCAGTCCGTCTCCTTGTGCCCTCTGTCACCGTTGGCGGAGATGGCCGAACTCCGGTCTCCGCCTCGCCGCTTGCTGTCGTCGTTTTAGGCCTTCTCGAGGCCAACCGTTAGCACCACACGACACGCCTCGCTCCCCTCTTTCGAACGCCACCTCGCGCGCGCAAAACGGTGGCCACAGTGTGTTTTCCGATGAGTTTCAAGGCCACGCCGCTGCAGGTTTGGTCGCTGGCGTGATTCCGGCACCGACACCGGCGAGGCCGACCTGGCACTGACGTATGGGGCCCACTGAGCCACTGACTGGTGGGCCCAGTTGACTCGTTGACTGGGTCAACCCACTAACATGTGGGGCCGGGTCAACAAAACGTTTTAGGTAATTAGAAAATCTATTAATTAAATTGATTAATTATTCTATTCGCCAATTAGACACTGATAGTGGGCCACGCTTGATAATTAGTATTAGATTAGTCCAATTAACCCTGTTTAATTAGTCCAGTCAATGACCAGTGGGTCCCACTGGACCCACAGGTCAGGTTTGACCACTCAATGGTGACAGTTGACTGCTGATATCGGTGTGATGTCATGCTGAAGTCATAAATCTTTTTAGATATTTTTGTTAATAAATAAATTTCAGAATATTGTTTAAATTTCAAAAAATCGTAATAAAATAACCGTAGGTCGAATGAAAAACTTTGCTACATGAAAGTTGCTCAGAACGAGGAGACGAATCCAAATACGTGATCCGTTTGTCCGCCACACATCCCTAGCATAGCAAACGGTGAACTTTTCCCCTCCAGTTCATCTGTCTGACACACGTCCAGAAATGGGAAAACTTTCCCAGATGTTTCCCCCTCCGCCAGTATCACCTAGCTTTGTGTTAGAACACCTCTAGCCCCGCTTATTGTCTGTTTATGCATATGGTTGCGTGTATTTACTGTTTCTTCCCCCTCTTCTCTCCTGTAGACCCGAGACTGCTGCTGATGCCCCTGTGATCGACTACGTCGACGATGACCCTCCTTCTTGTCTGAGCAACCAGGCAAGCCCCCCCTTTGATCATCCCGATATCGACCATTCTATACTCTCATCCTTGCATTAGATTTTGCTACTGTTATTGTTTGCTCCTATTCTAATGCATAGCCTGCTTTTGTACCTGCTTATTGTTACCTACCTGCTTATCCTAAACTGCTTAGTATAGGTTGGTTAGTGATCCATTAGTGACCCCCACCTTGTCCTTGTTGCCCCTGCTTCATCATCGACGACTCGATCAGCGTGATCGACGACCAGAGCCCGACACTCACATCACATCATGCCCCTTTAGTTGCTCGACTCTACAGAGCTACTATCGAGTGCCGAGGGTGATCCCTCATAACGCACTCCTGATGATAATTCTATAGTGTAGATATTCGGTCGTGGTCATCGAGGGTGATTTCCTCTTTCACCATTCCCGATACGGCTCTGTCGTTCAACACCTCAAGTGTGAACCTCGAGGGTGGTCCCTCTTACGTTCGCCTTGACGATTACATTGAGTGGAATCCACTGGGGGTGATTCCTCGGGTTTTCCCCTTGATGTCTGGACACACAGTTACCTTGACTTTACTTCAGACCTTTGTTGAAGTCAGGCGGGCCCGTTGAGCACCCGCGAGTTGATGTGAAAGTCGGGCAGGCCCGTTGAGCACCCACGAGTTTTCCACATGGCACGGTCGGGCAGGCTGGGCCCTTTCTGTAAGTCCATGAGACGAGGCGACGGGGTTACCTTATCGTGAGTCTCTGCTCGTTTCCGCGAGCCCTGAATGCACTACCGGGTTTGGGTATTTGTTCTGAGTTGGCCTCTGGCCTTTACGCACTAACCACCACGCGAGAATAGATAAGGGCCTCGACGTAGCAGTATCATCCGAAGATTTGTCAGACGTCTAGTTCAGCAGTGCGTCACGGTCGGATCGTGCTGGCCATCCGAGGCGGTGCTGGTATTCACCCTGCGCGCAACGACCCGGAGTGCTGCGTGCGATGGGCCCAAGACCCGGAGCGCTTAGGATGTAGACCGGCGGGGACCTCTCTGCTGAGCCTAGGTAGGGTTGAGACGTGTTGATCTTCTAAGGGCGGGCATTGACCCTAGAAAGGTGTGTTCGACCAGAGTGATCGAGCGTGTTGGGTAACGTGGTGCACCCCTGTAGGGAAGATATATATTCGAATACCGTGTCCACGGTAATGGGCGTTCTGACTTGTATCCGGATCTTATATAACTAGAAATGGATACTTGAGATATGTGATGGATACGTGGCTCCGAGATTCCTTTCTCGCAGGGAGTCGAGGAAGGATCTCTGGGTGTTGATGCTACAACATCCTGGTTAAATATTAAACTGCTATTCATTACTCTTCTACATGCTACAAGATGCTTGGAGCTGCTTGAAGATGCTAGTCTTCGATAGGCTACGCCTTCCCCCTCTATTCTGGCATTCTGCAGTTCAGTCCACAGATACAACCCTTCCATTTGATACCAATGCGTACTTAGTATAGATCTGATGCTTGCGAGTACTTTGGATGAGTACTCACGGTTGCTTTGCTCCCCCTTTGCCCCTTCTTTCTTCTTTTCGGTTGATGCAACCATATGGTGGATCCATGGAGCCAGATGCCACCGTTGACGAATGCTACTACGTGGAGACCGCCGACGACCAGGAGTAGTTAGGAGGTCCTAGGCAGGAGGCCTTGCCTCTTCGATCGTGTTGATTTTGTGCTAGCCTTCTTAAGGCATCCTTGTTTAACTTATGTCTGTTCTCAGATATTGTTGTTTCCGCTGACTCTTGTGTATCGAGCTTGTATTCGAGCCCTCGAGGCCCGTGGCTTTTAATGTAAAGCTTGTATTATTTTTATTTGTGTCTAGAGTTGTGTTGTGATATCTTCCCGTGAGTCCCTGATCTTGATCATACACATTTGCGTGTATGATTAGTGTACAGTCGAATTGGGGGCGTCACAAGAATGGAAATTGATTTCCGTAAATTAAATAAAGCTACTAAGAAAGATCATTACCCTTTATCTTTTATTGATCAAATGCTATAAAGACTATCCAAACATAGATATTTCTGCTTTCTAGATGGTTATTCTGGTTTCTCTCAAATACCTGTGTCAGCAGAAGATCAATAAAAAACTACATTTACTTGCCCTTTCGGTACTTTTGCTTATAGACATATGCCTTTTGGTTTATGTAATGCACCTGCTACCTTTCAAAGATGCATGCTGGCTATATTCTCTGACTTTTGTGAAAAGATTTGTGAGGTATTCATGGATGATTTATCCGTTTATGGATCCTCCTTTGATGATTGCTTGAGCAACCTTGCTCGAGTTTTGCAGAGATGCGAAGACACTAGTCTCGTCTTGAATTGGGAAAAGTGCCACTTTATGGTTAATGAAGGCATTGTCTTGGGGCACAAAATCTCCGAGAGAGGTATTAAAGTTGATAAAGCTAAAGTTGATGATATTGAAAAGATGCCATATCCCAAGGACATAAAAGGTATACGAAGTTTCCTTGGTCATGCTGGTTTTTATAGGAGGTTCATTAAGGACTTTTCTCAGATCTCTAGGCCTCTGGCTAATTTATTGCAAAAAGATATTCCTTTTGTCTTTGACGATGATTGTGTAGAAGCATTTGAAATACTTAAGAAAGCTTTGATCACTGCACCTATTGTTCAACCACCTGATTGGAATTTACCTTTTGAAATTATGTGTGATGCTAGTGATTATGTTGTAGCTATTGTTCTAGGGCAAAGAGTTGATAAGAAATTGAATGTTATCCAGTATGCTAGTAAGACTCTTGATGCTGCCCAGAGAAATTATGCTACTACTGAAAAAGATTCTTAGCAGTTGTTTTTGCATGTGATAAGTTTAGACCTTATATTGTTGATTCCAAAGTTACTATTCACACTGATCATGCTGCTTTTAAATATCTTATGGAAAGAAAGATGCTAAGACTAGACTCATTAGATGGGTTCTCTTGCTCCAAGAAATTGATTTGCATATTATTGATAGAAAGGGAGCTGAGAACCCCGTTGCAGACAACTTGTCTAGGTTAGAGAATGTTCTTCATGACCCACTGCCTATTGCTGATAGCTTTCCTGATGAACAATTAGCGGTCATTAATGCTTCTCGTACTTCTCCTTGGTATGCTGATTATGCTAATTACATTGTTGCTAAATTTATACCACCTAGTTTCACATACCAACAAAAGAAAAAGTTCTTTTATGATTTAAGACATTACTTCTGGGATGACCCACACCTTTATAAAGAAGGAGTAGATGATGTTATTAGACGTTGTGTACCTGAGCATGAACAGGAACAGATCCTATGCAAGTGTCACTCTGAATCATATGGAGGACACCACAATGGAGACAGAACCACACATAAGGTATTGCAATCCGTTTTTTATTGGCCTACTCTCTTCAAAGATGCTCGTAAGTTTGTTTTGTCTTGTGATGAATGTCAAAGAATTGGTAATATTAGTAGATGTCAAGAAATGCCTATGAACTATTCTCTTGTTATTGAACCATTTGATATTTGGGGCTTTGATTATATGGGACCTTTTCCTGCCTCTAATGGATATACACATATTTTAGTTGCTGTTGATTACGTTACTAAGTGGGTAGAAGCTATTCCAACTAGTAGTGCTGATCATAACACTTCTATTAAAATGCTTAAAGAAGTTATTTTTCCGAGGTTCGGAGTCCCTAGATATCTTATGACTGATGGTGGTTCACATTTTATTCATGGTGCTTTCCGTAAGATGCTTGCTAAGTATGATGTTAATCATAGAATGGCATCTCCTTCTCACCCACAGTCTAGTGGTCAAGTAGAGTTGAGCAATAGAGAGATCAAATTAATTTTGCAAAAGACTGTTAATAGATCTAGAAAGAATTGCTCCAAAAAACTTGATGATGCATTATGGGCCTATAGAACTGCATACAAAAATCCTATGGGCATGTCTCCATATAAGATGGTTTATGGAAAAGCTTGCCATTTACCTCTAGAACTTGAACATAAAGCATATTGGGCTATCAAAGAGCTCAACTATGACTTCAAACTTGCTGGTGAGAAGAGGTTGCTTGATATTAGCTCACTTGATGAATGGAGAACCCAAGCCTATGAGAATGCCAAGCTATTTAAAGAAAAAGTCAAACACTTGCATGATAAAAGGATACAAAAGAGTGAGTTTAACGTAGGTGATTATGTGTTATTATTCAACTCTCGTTTAAGATTTTTTGCAAAAAACTTCTCTCTAAATGGAAAGGTCCTTACGTTATCGAGGAGGTCTATCATTCTAGTGCCATAAAAATCAACAACTTCGAAGGCACAAGTCCAAGGGTGGTGAACGGTCAAAGAATTAAACATTATATCTCAGGTAATCCTATCAATGTTGAAACTAATATTATTGAAACCATAACCCCGGAGGAATACATAAGGGACACTTTCCAGAACGTTCCAGACTCCGAAAAGGAATAGGTATGTGGTACGGTAAGTAAACCGACTCCAAAATAATTTTAATTGCAATTTTCATCAGTTTTGGAATATTTAAGAATTTTAGGAAGATAGAAGTAATCCGGGAAGGACACGAGGCCACCACGAGGGTGGAGGGCGCGCCCACCCTTACTGGGCACGCCCCCCCTGTCTCGTGGCCACCTCGTGTGCCTCCCGGACTCCATTTTCTTGCACGTTACGTATTTTGGTTGGTAAAAAATCTTTTTATAAACTCCCGAAGGTTTTGACCACCGTATCACGCAAATATCCTCTATTTTTGTTTCGAGTTGTTTTCTGTTACAGATCTAGAGCATCATGGAATCTCCAAGCGCTCCCAAGGACAAGTTTTTCGAGAGGGTTATCAACCCCTATTGACCCACGAGTGTAGGGGATCTATCGTAGTCCTTTCGATAAGTAAGAGTGTCAAACCCAACGAGGAGCAGAAGGAAATGATAAGAAGTTTTCAGTAAGGTTTTCTCTGCAAGCACTGAAATTGTAGGTAATAGATAGTTTTGTGATAAGATAAATTGTAACGAGTAACAAGCAATAAAGTAAATAAGGTGCAACAAGGTGGCCCAATCCTTTTTGTAGCAAAGGACAAGCCTGGACAATTTCTTATAATGAGAAAAGCGCTCCCGAGGACACATGGGAATTATCGTCAAGCTAGTTTCATCACACTCATATGATTCACGTTGGTACTTTGATAATTTGATATGTGGGTGGACCGGTGCTTGGGTACTGCCCTTACTTGGACAAGCATCCCACTTATGATTAACCCCTATTGCAATCATCCGCAACTACAATAAAAGTATTAAGGTAAACCTAACCACAACATTAAACATATGGATCCAAATCAGCCCCTTACGAAGCAACGCATAAACTAGGGTTTAAGCTTCTGTCACTCTACCAACCCATCATCTACTTATTACTTCCCAATGCCTTCCTCTAGGCCCAAGTAATGGTGAAATGTCATGTAGTCGACATGCACATAACACCACTAGAGGAAAGACAACATACATCTCATCAAAATATGGAACGAATACCAAATTCACATGACTACTAATAGAAAGACTTCACCCATGTCCACAGGAAAAAACGTAACTACTCACAAAGCATATTCATGTTCATAATCAGAGGAGTAATAATATGTATTAAGGATCTGAACATATAATCTTCCACCAAGTAAACCAGTAAGCATCAACTACAAGAAGTAATCAACACTACTAGCAACCCACAGGTACCAATTTGTGGTTTTGGATACAAGATTGGATACAAGATTGGATACAAGAGATGAACTAGGGTTTGAGAGGAGATGGTGTTGGTGAAGATGTTGATGGAGATTGACCCTCTCCCGATGGGAGGATCGTTGGTGATGACGATGGTGATGATTTCCCCCTCCCGGAGGGAAGTGTCCCCGGCACAACAGCTCTGCCGGAGCTCTAGATTGGTTCTGCCAAGGTTCCGCCTCGTGGCGGCGGAGTTTCATCTCATAAGCTTGCCCACGATTTTTTCTAGGGTAAAAGCCTTCATATAGCAGAAGATGGACACCAGAGGGCCACCAGGGGGCCCAGGAGACAGGGGGCGCGCCTAATAGGGGTGCATGCGCCCCCACCCTCCGGGCCAGGGTGTGGGCCCCCTGAGGTGTTTCTTCCGCTCAAGAATTCTTATTAATTCCAAAAATAAGTTTCATGGAGTCTCATGTCTTTTGGAGCAGTGCAGAATGGGTTTCCAATGTTTTCTCCTTTTCCAGCCAGAATTCCAGCTACCGGCATTCCCCCTCTTCATGGTAAACCTTATAAAATAAGAGAGAGTAGACATAAGTATTGATATATAATGTGTAATAATAGCCCATAATGCAATAAATATTGATATAAAAGCATGATGCAAAATGGACGTATCAACTCCCCCAATCTTAGACCTCGCTTGTCCTCAAGCGGAAGCCAAAATCGAAAAATATGTCCTCGTGTTTAGAGATAGAGGTGTTGATAAAAATAAAATACGGACAAGAGGGCATCATGATCATTCTTATAACAGCAACATATATAGATTTTGTCATATGAAATCTTATGCTCAAGTAACTATCAATTCACAATGTCAAGTATGGTTCAGAAACTTCATTGAAAACTAACAAACTATAATCTCAGTCATTGAAGCAATTGCAATTTATCGTAACATCATAAAGAGTCAAGAATAGAGCTTTTCAGCAAGTCCACATACTCAACTATCATGTAGTCTTCAACAATTGCTAACACTCACGCAATACTTGTGGTTATGGAGTTTCAGATGGACACTGAGAAAGATAGGGGCTTATTGTGTTGCCTCCCAACGTATTCACCTTTAGGTGATGTCAACAATAATAGTCCATGCTAACGAACATCCAATTGGATATATATATATATATATATATATCATGATGTTTCAAAACACGAGGAGCTTGCCAAAGGATAAAATGAGAAAGGGAAAGGTGAAGATCACCTTGGCTCAAGCATAAAGTAAAAACATAAAGTAGGAACATAAAGTAAAAGATAGGCTCTTCGCAGAGGGAAGCAGAGGTTGTCATGCGCTTTTAGGGTTGGATACACAAAATCTTAGTACGAAAGAACGTCACTTTATATTGCCACTTGTGTATGGACCTTTATTATGCAGTCCGTCGCTTTTATTGCTGCCATAACAAGATCGTATAAAGCTTATTTTATCCGCACTAATAAGTCATGCATATTTAGAGAGCAATTTTTATTGCTTGCACCGATGAAAACTTACTTGAAGGATCTTACTCAACCATAGGTAGATATGGTGGACTCTCATGGCAAAACTGGGTTTAAGGGTATTTGGAAGCACAAGTAGTATCTCTACTTAGTGCTAGGAATTTGGCTAGCATGAGGGGGAAAGGCAAGCTCAAAATGTTTGGAAGGTCAATGACAATATATTTAACTGAGATGTGAGAAAACATAAAGCATTACGTTGTCTTCCTTGTCCAGCGTCGACTATTTCAGCATGTCATACTTAATGAGTGCTCACAATCATAAAAGATGTCCAAGATAGTATATTTATATGTGAAACCTCTCTTTCCTTATTACTTCCTATTAATTGCAACGATGACCAAAACTGTGTTTATCAACTCTCAACAACTTTTATGCCTCATACTTTCTATGTGTGAATTCATTACTATCCATAAGATCAATACGAACTGTTTTATTCTTTTTTATTCTTTCTATTTTTCTCAAGATCATAGCAAGATAGCAAAGCCCTTGACTCAACACTAATCTTTATTATAGATAGCTCACGGACTCGATTACATAAAGAGATCACAAAGAAAAACTCAAAGCTACATGATAATAAAACTTCAATCTACTAGATCAAGATACTACTAAAAGGATCGAACTAAATAAAACTGTAAAGATTGGAGTGTGCTGGTGATACGATACCGGGGCACCTCCCCCAAGCTTGGTAGTTGCCAAGGGGAGTGCCCATACCCATGTAATTATGTCCTCAGAGGTGGTGTAGTAGGAGTTGTCGATGATGTAGGCTTGTCGTCCTTCTTCCAAGGCATAGGCTCACCATCATAGAAGGATGATCGAGTCTCCGGGATCCTTAAATCTGTAGCCAAACTCATCCTTTTGAATCTATATTCATACTCACAGTTCTGGTTTTGCAGGTCATAGATCTGGGATTGGAGGTGCTCGATTTTCTCTTGAAGCTTGAAGATGGTTTCCCCAATGACTTTGGCATCTAGCTTGTGGTTGTTAGTGAACTCTGTGATCATCATCTGGTTGGCGTTGAGTCCACGCTCCACCATCCCTTGGCACTTGAAGACTTGCTGCTCCACGGCTTCGAGCTTTGTCTCCACGCTTCTGGTACGCCTTGGTCCCTCCACATCACGTATGTGCAGCACCCCCTCACGCATCTCAATGGTTTGAGGGTGTTGCAGCACCTCTGCGAGATAGGGGTTGATAACCCTCTCGAAAAACTTGTCCTTGGGAGCGCTTGGAGATGCCATGATGCTCTAGATCTATAATAGGAAACAGCTCGAAATGAAAATAGAGGATATTTGCGTGATACGGTGGTCAAAACTTCCAGGAGATTATATAATGAATTTTTACCGACCAAAATATGTAACATGCAAGAAAACAGAGTCCGGGAGGCACACGAGGTGTCCACGAGACAGGGGGGCGCGCCCAGTAGGGGTGGGCGCGCCCCCCACTCTCGTGGAGGCCTCATGTCCTTCCCTGACTACTTCTTTCTTCCTAAAATTCTTAAATATTCCAAAACTGATAAAAATTGCCTTTAGAATTGTTTTGGAGACGATTTACTTACCGTACCACATACCTATTCCTTTTTGGAGTCTGGAACATTCTGGAAAGTGGCCCTTATGTATTCCTCCGGGGTTACGGTTTCAATAATATTAGTTTCAACATTGATAGGATTACCTAAAATATAATGTTTAATTCTTTGACCGTTCATCACCCTTGGACTTGTGCCTTTGAAGTTTTTGATTTTTATGGCTCCAGAATGATAGACCTCCTCGATAACGTAGGGACCTTCCCATTTAGAGAGAATTTTTCCTGCGAAAAATCTTAAACAAGAGTTGAATAATAAGACATAATCACCTATGTTAAACTCACACTTTTGTATTCTTTTGTCATGCTAGCATTTGACTTTTTCTTTGAATAGTTTGGCATTCTCATAGGGTTGGGTTCTCCATTCATCAAGTGAGCTAATATCAAGCAACCTCTTCTCACCGGCACGTTTGAAGTCATAGTTGAGCTCTTTGATAGCCCAATATGCTTTATGTTCAAGTTCTAGAGGTAAATGACAAGCTTTTCCATAAACCATCTTATATGGAGACATACCCATAGGATTTTTGTATGCAGTTCTATAGGCCCATAGTGCATCATCAAGTTTTTTGGACCAATTCTTTCTAGATCTATTAACAGTCTTTTGCAAAATTAATTTGAGCTCTCTGTTCCTCAACTCTACTTGACCACAAGACGGCGGATGACAAGGAGATGCGATTCTATGATTAACATCGTACTTAGCAAGCATCTTACGGAAAACACCATGAATAAAATGTGAACCACCATCAGTCAAAAGATATCTAGGGACTCCAAACCTCGGAAAAATAACTTCTTTAAGCATTTTAATAGAAGTGTTATGATCAGCACTACTAGTTGGAATAGCTTCTACCCACTTAGTAACATAATCAACAACAACTAAAATATGTGTGTAACCATTAGAGGAAGGAAAAGGTCCCATATAATCAAAGCCCCAAACATCAAACGGTTCAATAACAAGAGAATAATTCATTTTTTTATCTACTAATATTACCAATTCTTTGACATTCATCACAAGATAAGACAAACTTGGGCATCTTTGAAGAGATTAGGCCAATACAAACCGGATTGCAATACCTTATGTGCAGTTCTGTCTCCAGCATGGTGTCCTCCATATGATTCAGAGTGACATTTGCGTAGGATCTGTTCCTGTTCATGCTCAGGTACACAACGTCTAATAACCCCATCTACTCCTTCTTTATAAAGGTGTGGGTCATCCCAGAAGTAATGTCTTAAATCGGCTTACCAAGGAGCAACTAGGTGGTATAAATTTAGCAACAATGTAATTAGCATAATCAGCATACCAAGGAGTAGTAAGAAGAATTAATGACCGCTAATGTTCATCAGGAAAGCTATCATCAATAGGCAGTGGGTCATGAAGAACATTCTCTAACCTAGAAAGTTGTCCGCGACGGGGTTCTCAGCTCCCTTTCTATCAATAATATGCAAATCAAATTCTTGGAGCAAGAGAACCCATCTAATGAGTCTAGGCTTAGCATCTTTCTTTTCCATAAGATATTTAATAGCAGCATGATCAATGTGAATAGTAACTTTGGAATCAACAATATAAGATCTAAACTTATCACATGCAAACACAACTGCTAAGAATTCTTTTTCAGTAGTAGATTAATTTCTCTGGGCAGCATCAAGAGTCGTTCTAGCATATTGGATAACATTCAATTTCTTATCAACTCTTTGCCCTAGAACAGCACCTACAACATAATCACTAGCATCACACATAATTTCAAAAGGTAAATTCCAATTAGGTGGCTGAACAATAAGTGCAGTGATCAAAGCTTTCTTAAGTATTTCAAATGCTTCTACACAATCACACTACAAAAAAATACACTTCCGTGATGATACGTGTTTGTCACAGTAGGTCGCATTTTCTGTCATGCATGTACATCGATGACAAATTTATGACAGAATCAAGGTAGTCATACCTGTTGTCGTGGATTTGTCACGGCAGATGTCCTTGTGAAAGGACTTAGTCGTGGAGCCATCGCTACGGGTTAACTTGAAGGGGTTAAAGCGGACACAAAGACACAAGGGTTTATACTAGTTCGGCCCCTTCGATGAAGGTAAAAGCCTACGTCTAGTTGTGATGGAATTGATGTGGTTTCGATGGCTAGGGAGCAAACAAGCTTCGCCTAGGCTCGAGTTGTTTTTGTCTGTCCTTGAACCACCGCCGGGTCGTCCCCTTATATACACGGGTGACACCCGTTGGTCCACAGAGTCCCACACCGGTTCATACTCGTATCCCGGTTGGTCTCTCTCTATTCCTAACTTACAATGCAAGTTTACATATCAAGCCGGTTTACGGCTACATGTTCTAAACCGACTACATGCCTTGGGCCTTCATCTGCTTAATCACCTTTATACTACTAATGAAGTTAACCCGGCCCAGATAGGCCGGTTCACACCTAGTAGTAATATCCCCAACATTAGGCCCCAGATTGATTTGAACTGGTTCATGTCAATCCTTCACAAAAATCTTTGTCTTCAACATCTTCTGGTAATTGGTAAACCGCCATGTCGTCATCATCTCTGGTTGCTATAGACCGGCATGACATCATCATGAAGTTTAACATTTATGATGCCTTCTTTCATTGATAGATTTGCGATACCCAAGGCAGCAGCTCCACTTCCGAATTTTGTGGCTCCTGGATTCGCGCGCCTGACACACGTCCTTTGCCTTATAAATAGGACCGAAGGGTCATTTCCTTTTCTCCCCTTCGTCTCTTTCTCTTCGTCTTCCTCGCGTCGCCAGCCTCGGAGCTCCGCCACCGCCATTGACCTCTGCACCGTCTTGGGCCGCTGCATCAACCTGAACGCTCCAGAGCACTACGGTAGCTTTCCGCGTCTTCCTCGATTCTGGTAAGCCTTCTGCTCTTCTTAACATAGATCTGTTCTAGGGTTTCATGTTCTTGCCGTGTTCCTCACTTGTTCATGCTCGTACCCAGACTCCTGGATAGATCTGTGAAACCCTGCTCTGATTAGCAGTAGCCTTTTAGCATCCACCTGTAGTTTCACGCTCAAGTCCATAGATCTCATCTACATACCTGTCCATTGATTCACTTCCGTTCTGCTTTAATCTTTTGAATATTTTCTGTTTTTCTGAACTTGCTTCAGATCCATTACTATAATAGGACCTTGTGAAACCTGTTTCTGCATACTTAGCCATCCGCAACCTCAATTGCTTTCAATGTTTAGATCAGGCGGTTTAACTTAATATAGGAAAAATTATTAAACCGGTATATACCATTAGTCCCCTTGTTGAACCGCCAGACTTCTTCAGTCTTATTATGCTACCTCATAGAAATCCGGCTTAAATGTACTGCCTCCGGTTTAACATTGTTCATACCAGCGCATTCTTGAACCAGAATCACTTATTTCTTGTAGATCTCATCATGGCCAAACAAGTATATGAGTGCAACTGGGTTCCTTCTCGCGTCACAGAAACTCAGCTGGATGATTTAGTTTCGATTGGCGCTTTAGACAGTAAAGATACTATCCACTGGAGGGTTCCTGGTGATGAATGTCCTCCCACACCTCAAGAGGGAGAGGTTGTGATTTTTGCAGACCATTTAGCCCGGGGCTTCAAGCCGCCCGATTCTAAATTTTACCGGGATGTGTTAGCCAATTTTCAACTTCGCCCGCAAGACACTGGCCCCAACTCTGTTACCAACTTATGTCACTTCCAAGTACTTTGTGAGGTATACCTTCAAGAAGAACCCATAGTTGAATTGTTTAGAGATTGTTTCCACTTAAACTGCCACACAGAATTCACTGATGGTCCCAATACCGAATTGGGCGGTATGGAAATTCAGAAAAGGAAAGAAATCACTTATCCTCATGCCAGACTACACAGTCACCCCAAGGAGTGGAATGCAACATGGTTTTACTTCAAAGATACTTCCCCTGATGATGAAAATCCTTTGCCTGGCTTTCGTCCGGAGCAGCTTAGTAATACACACCCCTTCCCACAAAGGTTAAGTGCCAAGGAGAGGAGTAAATATGCTCCGCAATTGTCCAAGCTCCGAGCCTTCATAGCCAACGGTTTAACAGGAATAGACCTCGCACGCTGTTGGATATCATGGAGCATATTGCCTCTCAGCCGGCGCTCCGGTTTAATGTGCAAGTATACTGGTAGCGTTGATGACCCGCTTCGACACACCAACATCTAGCTCTCGGATGATGAAGTCACAGAGGCTGTGAAGAAAATGTTGAACGAACCGGAACACCTCTGCGCTCAAACCGGCCTGCTCCCTTTCTGTGCTACCAACAAACCGCCAGTTGTAAGTTTCTGATTGTGTTTTTTTACTGAATCTGTTATTGCTATCTCTGTCTGACATCAATTGCTGCTTAACCAGGGTAATAATCCATTTTGGAGCAAGAAGCTTTCGCAAGACAAACCGGAGAAAATAGAATGGTCAAACCGGCCCAAGACCAAGGTTGTCAAGAAGCCTGCTAAAAAGAGGAAAACCACTGCTTCATCTGATCCGGCTATTGATGATGATGTGGGTAATTCGGACCTTGAGGTAGAACTAAGTTCACTAGGCTTACTTTTTACACGCCTTATTGATGATGATACTTGTCAGGACGACGCTGAAGCCAGTAATGCTGATGTCGCTGAGGTAACTATTCTCTCTTCCGATTCAGATCCTTTGCCTTTGCCAAAATTTCTCCAGGCAAACCGGAAAGTTAAATTTTCTCATCCTCTTGCTTACTTGGATCCCAAATTTCTTATGAAGTCTCAGCAACATGAAGCTCGCCGCACAACCCGGCACAGCGGCCAGGTAGTTACTTCCGCCGGTTTATCGAACCGTCCGGTTCGAAAACGCTGCTCACAGGTCTCCGACCTTTTTATTAATTTCTATCCTAAAGCGGGTTTCATCCGTCAACCTCTTAATCCGTCCGACTCCGATTATCAGGTTACTTCTCATTCATCCTCTGGTGAATCATCGGCCACTCAGCTGCCACCACTGAAAATGGTTCTTGGGTAAGCTAGGCTGAACATATGCTTCCGGTATACTGGGTTATAATTTATGCTATTCCTTGACTCCTTGTTTCTCTTTCAGGGCTAAACCTAAACCGAGCAAGAAAGCCCGCCTGGATAAAGCGGCCGAGGAAGATGCTGCCCCTGAAGAGGATAAAGCACCAGATCTTGAAGCATTCGTTCCTAAAGACATTCCCAATGATCCTCCCTTGCAAGATGATGCTATTACTGATAAAAGGCCTGTCAATACTTTAGTCCCTATTAACCAGCCTGCCAGCTCCGTCCGGATTGAAAGATCCCGCAGTCCTTCAAAACCTGCCGATAAACCGATAGCGCCAGTGCAAACCGGCGAGTCCAAGGATGATGATGTTGTAATTACCGGCATAGGTCGCTCTGCACCAGGGAATCCTGTCGCTTTAGCTAAGCATACTGTCAAAGAAGATTTTTCAGCCATGAACAAAGGCAAATGGGATGTTGATCTGGAACGTATGCTGCTCTGAGTGCCCAAGATCTTCATTCTGGTTATTTGAACCGACTATATACTAGTTGTGACTGTGAAGCTGGCATGATAAAGATGATGAGACATAAATTTGAGGTAACTTCCTTGTACTTCTTCTTTCTTTAATTACTGCCACTATATTAATCCTCCTAGCCCCCAAGGGCCGGTTTGTAACCTTCTTCAAGCCGAGACTTGAACATAGTCCTCAATACTTTGAAATCCATCAATGTAGCCCCCAAGGGCCGGTTCAACTTAGTATAGTTAAACCGGGACTCCAATAAAAATTCTAACATCAGAACATAATTGAGCAAATAGCCATTAGCCCCCAAGTGCCAAGTTGAATACCTGTATTGAGCTTGGGACTTTGCGATTTAGTAATAGATGAAAATTGAAGGTGCATTAGCCCCCAAGTATCAAGCGTATAACTTGTTATGTGGTTGGTACTTCAAATTCTTGTACCGTTTGTTGAAAACCAAGCACTGTCTTTATGCAGGCTGAAGTGAGGATCAAAGAGGACCGGATTACTGATCTGCAGGAAATTCTGAAAACCCAACAAGGTGAAACCGACAAGGCAAGGGAAGAAACAACCAGCGCTTTGAGCATCACAGAACAGCTGAAAGAGGGCTTCAAGAAGGAGCGGACTGATTGGGCCACCGAGAAGGCCGATTTAATAAAAAGAGCTGAAAACGCTGAAGCTGCCCTTAAACCAGTGGTAGATGAGCTGACCGCCGTAAAGCGGCAAGTACATTCCATGACCGCTGCTATCTTTGGTAAGCTCCTTTTGGTTTCCTGGACAAATCTGGCCTGCTTATAATAGATCCGGTTTGTGATCTTTCCTATGTTGTTACAGGTACACGCATTGGTCACTTAGGGTCAGATGTTCGGAAGAAGTTGAAGGCTGCCTACACTTTAATTGAACAGCTGTATACCGGAGCGCAACGGATCATCACCACTGCATCTCATAACAATCCGGCACCCACTTTAATCCAAGACACTCTTAATAGGTTGTCAATGCTTCCTTCTCGGATTGAAGAACTAAAAAAATCTGCTGCTCAAACCGGAGCCATTAACGCCTTAATCCGGGCAAAAGCATGGGTGCCGAATTTCGATCCTGTTGAAGCAGCTCAAGGCTATCCCAGCTTGAAGGAAGATGGCTCAGAGTTCAATGAAGATGATTTGAGGGCGATAAACCGTGCAGTACGCCCTCTGGCTTGTCAATTGGCTGAAGAGGCCGACTTGTCGCATTATCAAGCTCAGTACAATGATCAGAACAAAAGAGTGGACGCACCAATTCCTGAAGCGGAGAATCTGGTTCCTCCAATCCGTAAGCATACTTACGCTCCTGATATTGAACTGTCTTCTCTGATCCATGAAGAGGCTGTCTTTCAAGCTTTAATGGGAATCGACTGGTCCACTGTTGATTTCCAGCCAATGGATAGAGATGAGGAAGCTGAAGCGGCGCGGGACGACCCACAACCATCAGACCGGTTTGATGAGCAGGCTTGAACCGGAAGCCGGTTTAAACAACTGCCTTATTATGATCTACCAAAATAACAATGATCTTATTTGGGCACCGCGTTGCCTTGTAATAGAATAGCCAATACTTCTACTTTAAATATGCCTTCGTGCATACGTACTGATGCATTTGCATGAAATCCTCAATTTATATTTCCTGCAATCAGAAAATCTTGAACTGCGGTGGCGGTTATACCGCCAACCGGTTTATAACCTTGATATATATATATATATATATATATATATATATATATATCAATGTATTTAAAACATATAATCAAATATGCAATACAAAATACCTGCCATCGCTGGGCATGAAGTTGGCTTAGCCTGGCTTGAAACGGAGGTTTTATAAACCGTTACCATCAAAGGGGAGAAAACAACTCCCATGTAAACCGTGCTGGGTCATTATGAGCCCCCCTGCTACTTCATGATGTTAACAGGAAAGTTAAACCGGGCATATTTCTTCGGAGTACAAATGAACCGATTTCCGTCAGCTGAACCGGTAAAAAAGTGTTGTTGGTTTAAAGGAAACACAAAAAAATTGAAGAATAGTCATAAAAGAAATATGGAAGCAAAGGCAATGATAAAAACCGTTTGCAAAAACATGCTTTACTGAGCTGATCAGATGGTGTTACCACGGTTGGACAGGACCAAGCCCCCAATAGGAGTGACAATGGTTCAAGTCAGCCAGGTCCCCAAATGAAACCGTGGCATTTATGCTGATCAAAAGGTGTGGCAATGGTTCGGGTTCGACCAAGCCCCCAAGTGATTCTGTGGCCTTAGGCCGATCAAGAGGCGTGACTGGTTCAGACTTGACCATGTCCCCAAGTGATCTGGTGGCTTTCGCCTATCAAAAGGTGTCGCATTGGTTCGGACACAACCAAGGCCCAAAGTGATATCACAAAGCTTTTTTTTTGAAAAGCAAATTGCAAGGGGTAAACCGGAGGCCGCTTTAAAACGGAACCACTCCATGTAACCACACATGATATGAAAGGACAGAGACCCCGCTTTAGCTGAGGCTCCGGTTTTATTATATCAATGATAATATATACACTGCCATAATATGTACATAAATAGAGCCGATGGCTCAAGTGTAGTAAGGCCAAAGATGAGCTATATTCCACGGCCTATTGGTCTCCTCCTCTGATGTGCGTGAGTCTTTATGCTCTCGAATATCAATCAGATATTACGACCCGTTGTGCAGATTCTTGCTGACCACGAAAGGTCCCTCCCAAGGTGGGGATAACTTGTGCATATCCGTCTGATCTTGGATGAGTCGAAGCACCAAATCTCCTTCTTGAAAAGTTCTGGTTCTGACCCGGCGACTGTGATAGCGACAAAGATCTTGTTGATAAATCGCCGAGCGGGCAGCCGCTATGTCACGCTCCTCATCTAATAGGTCCAAAGCATCTTGCCGTGCTGTCTCATTGTCCGCTTCAATATAAGCCGCCACACAAGGCGAATCGTGCCGGATATCACTAGGGAGAACCGCCTCTGCTCCGTAGACCATAAAAAACGGTGTGTATCCTGTAGATCGGTTGGGCGTAGTGTTGATACTCCATAGCACAGATGGTAGCTCTTCAACCCAACATCCCGGTGTTCTTTGCAATGGAACCATAAGCCGGGGTTTGATGCCTTGCAAGATCTCTTGATTAGCTCGTTCTGCCTGCCCATTGGACTGGGGGTGAGCCACTGATGATACGTCAAGTCTGATGTGCTCACGTTCACAGAATTCCTTCATAGCACCCCTGGATAAATTGGTACCATTGTCAGCAATGATACTGTGTGGAAAGCCAAACCGCAAAATCACCTTTTTAATGAACTGCACCGCTGTAGCTGCATCACACTTGCTGACGGGCTCCGCTTCAACCCACTTGGTAAACTTGTCAACTGCCACCAAAAGGTGGGTTTTCTTATCCTTGGATCTTTTGAAAGGTCCAACCATATCCAGCCCCCATGTTGTAAACGGCCAAGTAATTGAAATCATCCTCAATTCTTGAGACGGCACATGAGCACGCCTTGAAAATTTCTGACAGCCATCACACCGTTTAACCAAGTCCTCCGCATCAGCATGAGCTGTCAACCAGTAAAACCCGTGCCGAAATGCCTTAGCCACCAGAGACTTTGAACCGGCATGGTGACCACAATCCCCTTCATGGATTTCGCATAAAATTTCACAACCTTCCTCAGGAGAGACGCAACGTTGAAACGCCCCTGGTACACTGCAATGATGCAATTCGCCATTGATAATGGTCATAGATTTGGATCGCCGGACTATCTGCCTGGCTAGAGTCTCATCCTCTGGCAACTCTCCCTAGTTCATGTATGCAAGATAAGGAACTGTCCAATCCGGTATAATATGCAGGGCTACCACCAATTGAGCCTCCAGATCAGGAATAGCCAAATCCGCTTCACCCGGGAGCTTGACTGACGGATTGTGCAACACATCAAGAAAGACATTAGGCGGGACCGGTTTACGCTGAGAGCCCAACCGGCTTAAAGCGTCCGCCGCTTCATTTTTTCGACGATCCACGTGATCCACCTGATAACCCTTGAAGTGACCTGCAACAATATCCACCTCACGACGATATGCCGCCATGAGTGGGTCTTTAGAATCCCAAGTGCCAGACACCTGTTGAGCTACGAGGTCCGAGTCACCGAAGCACTTAACCCGACTTAGATTCATCTCTTTAGCCATCCGAAGACCATGGAGCAAGGCTTCATACTCAGCTGCATTATTAGTACAAGGGAACATCAAGCGGAGAACATAACAAAACTTATCACCTCGTGGAGAAGTTAACACGACTCCGGCCCCCGAGCCTTCCAATTGCCTGGATCCATCAAAATGGATAGTCCAATATGTGTGATCCGGCTTCTCCTCTGGTGCTTGCAACTCAGTCCAATCATTGATGAAATCAACAAGTGCTTGAGACTTCACCGCCGTCCGGCGTACGTACTTCAATCCGTGCGGCCCAAGTTCTATAGCCCACTTGGCAATCTGGCCGGTCGCCTCCCGGTTCTGTATGATATCGCCCAAGGGAGCTGAACTGACCACTGTGATAGGGTGCCCATGGAAATACTGCTTCAACTTCCGGCTTGCCATGAAAACTCCATATACCAGCTTCTGCCAATGCGGATACCTTTGCTTGGATTCAATAAGCACCTCGCTGATATAGTAAACCGGCCGCTGAACCGGATACTCCTTGCATGGCTCGTTGCGTTCTACCACAATAGCCACGCTAACTGCACGGGCATTGGCCGCTACGTATAACAATAACGGCTCCTTGTCGACCGGAGCTGCGAGAGCGGGCGGATTGGTTAATTGCCGCTTCAAGTCCTCCAATGCTTCATCAGCAGCTGGACTCCAGATGAATTGATCTGTCTTTCTCAACATCTGGTATAAAGGGATGGCCTTCTCTCCGAGGCGGCTGATAAACTGGCTCAGTGCGGCGATCCGACCCGCCAAACGCTGAACATCGTTGATACACTTCGGTTTAGCCAGGGAGGTGATAGCCATAATCTTCTCCGGATTAGCCTCAATTCCTTTGTTGGACACAAGAAAGCCCAGTAACTTGCCTGCTGGAACACCAAAGACACATTTGGAAGGGTTAAGCATCATCTTATAAACCCGCAAGTTGTCAAAGGTTTCCTTTAAATCATCAACCAACGTCTCCTTCTGCCTTGACTTGACTACAATATCATCCACATAGGCGTGCACATTGCGGCCGATCTATTTATGCAGGCAATTCTGTACACACCATTGATAAGTGGCTTGGGCGCTCTTGAGCCCAAAAGGCATAGATACATAGCGGAAGGCTCCAAAGGGAGTAATAAACGCCGTCTTCCCCTAGTCCTTAACCGCCATTTTGATCTGATGATACCCAGAATACGCATCCAAAAAACTCAAACGCTCACAACCCGCCGTGGCATCAATAATCTGGTCAATGCGGGGGAGGGCAAAAGGATCCGCTGGACAAGCCTTGTTAAGATCCGTATAATCCACACACATACGCCAAGTGCCATTTTTCTTAAGAACCAGCACCGAATTAGCAAGCCACTCTGGATGGAACACTTCAATGATAAAACCAGCTGCTAAGAGCCTGGCCACCTCCTCCCCAATAGCTTTGCGCCTCTCTTTGTTAAACCGGTGGAGAAATTGCTTTACCGGTTTATACTTGGGATCAACATTAAGAGTGTGCTCAGCAAGTTCCCTCGGTACACCTGGCATGTCAGAAGGCTTCCATGCAAAAATGTCCTGATTCTCACGGATGAACTCGATGAGCGCGCTTTCCTATTAGGGTCCAAGTTGGCACTGACAGTGAACTGGTTGGACGAATCGCCGGGCACGAAGTCAACAAGCTTGGTCTCAGCCGCTGATTTGAACTTCAGATCTGAATCATGCTCCGTAGTTGGCTTCTTCAAAGGGGTCATGTCCGCCGGATCAGCATTGTCCCTATAATATTTTAACTCCTTCGTGGCACAAACCGACTCTGCATAGGCCGCATCACCTTCCTAACATTCCAAAGCAATCTTGCGGCTCCCATGAACCGTTATTGTCCCTTTGTGACCGGGCATCTTGAGCTGCAAATAGATATAACAAGGCCGTGCCATGAATTTGGCATAATCCGGCCGCCCAAACAAGGCGTGATACGGGCTCCGGATCTTCACCACCTCAAAGGTTAGTGTCTCGGATCGGGAATCATGCTCGTCCCCAAAAGCCACCTCCAGGGCTATCTTACCAACAGGATATGCTGATTTGCCAGGCACCACACCATGGAACACCGTATTAGACGGTCTGAGATCCTTGTCTGTTAGCCCCATGCGACGGAATGTCTCATAGTACAGGATGTTAATACTGCTCCCTCCATCCATGAGTACCTTGGTGAATTTATAACCTCCCACCTGAGGGTCTACCACTAATGCCAACTGGCCCGGATTGTCAACCCGGGGGGGGGGGTGATCCTCCCTGCTCCACACGATAGGCTGCTCTGACCAGCGTAAATAACGCGGTACATCCAGTTCAACAGAGTTCACTGCTCGCTTATGAAGTTCCCGGTCGCGCTTATCCAAGCTAGTTGTGAAAACGTGATACTGCCCATTGTTCAACTGTTTTGGCTGGCTCTGATAACCCAACCGCTGCTGCTGCTGCTGTTGGTTGTAACCCCCTTGACCGTTCTGATTATCCTGGTTATTATTACCGCCCTGATTGAAACCTGAACGGGGAGCTCCATCGTGACCCGGCCCATGGAAACTGGATCCTAAGCCACCACCTGACCCACGGTCATACCAGAAGGTATTAGAGTTTTTAAATTCCTGCATAATGTAACAATCCTTCCAAAGGTGGTTAGCCGGCGCCTCCTTCGTCCCGTGTTTTGGGCAAGGCTGATTCAGCAAATAGTTTAAGCGATCCGGGTTAGGATTTGGAGCCCCATTACGATTCACCGATTTACCTCTACGCCGCTGACCCTTGTCCTGTGCATTAGTGTTAGCCACAAAGTCCATGCTACCATCCGCCTTACGCTTGCCTCCGTTTCCATGGCCCGCCGGTTTGTATTGATGCCCCTTAGAGTTGCTATTCTTTTTCCCTTCCCTGCTTCGTCATCGTCAGTCTCGGGATCCTTGGTACTATCAGAATCAGCATACTTCACTAAAGCGGCCATGAGAGTTCCCATGTCATTACAGAACCGCTTCATACGCCCCAACTTCTGCTTTAGAGGCTTAAACCGGCAGTTGCCCTCCAGGGTTAAGATTGCAGAGTCAGCATTGATCCTGTCAGACGAGTGCAAGACTTCAGAAACGCGGCGTACCCAATGGGTTGTTGACTCTCCGTCCTCCTGAACACAAGCCGCCAAGTCTACTATGGACTTAGGCTGCTTACACGTATCTTTGAAATTCTGGATAAACCGGGTCCGCAACTGGGCCCATGAACTGATAGAATTAGGCGGCAGGCTTTTCAACCAAGTACGGGATGTGCCTTCAAGCATCATGGTGAAGTACTTTGCACACGCGGTCTCATCCACATCCAGCATCTCCATTGCCATCTCATAACTCTCTACCCATGCTTCTAGAGATAAATCAGCGGTGTAATTTGGCACCTTGCGCGGGCCCTTGAAGTCCTTGGGTAGGCGTACATTGCGTAAAGCGGGGACTAAACAGGGCACTCCCAAGCTAGATGCGACCCCTCGCCCGGCAGAGGTGGTAGGACGAACCGGTGTAAGTTGATCTGCCTCGTTTTGTGCTGCTAACTCGGCCTCCCTTCGTGCCCGGGCCCGGTCTACTACATCCTGAGCATCGTGAACACCACCGGCCGGGTTATTGCCATAGGCCGCTTCACGGCCCCGCGCATTGCTTGATATGGCCGGTTCATCCAGGCACCTACTATAGCTCCGGCTTGGACGAGGTGTGGAATGAATCCGATCGCGGCTGTATGAATATGCCTCCTGTTGAATCAAAGTGGTCTGGAGAAGTTCCTTAACCCGGCGCGTCTCTATTGCTTGTGGAGAGTCTCCTTCGACCGGGATAGCTTCTAATCGTGTAGCAGCTGCGACAAGATTGTCCATAGGATTAGAATAATGACCCGGAGGTGTCTGGACCGGCGGAGGAATCACAATGTTCTGCCGAGGAGGTTCCATCAGGCGGGGTTGGACCGTCGCTCCTGGCCCTGGTGCCTCGACCCGGTTTACCTCCAGGTGCCCCGGCGGATTATTGGTTCCAGCTCCCGGAGTGTGAAAGAGATTTAGAGGGTCGAACCATAACGGCAGGCGTGATCTGTGCTTCCGCTTCAAGACTTCCTGTGATGCGTTCTGGTCGAGCATGGGCTTATAGGCCTGGGCGTCCAAAGAGGCCCGCTCTGCGGCCATCCTGTCCTTCTCTGCTGCCAAGTCGGCTTTGGCTTGTGCGATCTGCTCTCTCACCTTTGCAACCTCTGCATCATGGGCCTCCTGATCCGCTGGATTGGCCTCTGCCATAAGTACAGCTAGTGCATCAAACAGGTCAGACATAACTTGAACCGGTGGGTGCACAAGGCCTCCTTCCCCTGCTGCTGCTGCCGCTGCTGATCCGGAGAACATTGCTGCTGCGGTCGAGGAGTGATTCGCCGCCTGCGTACCGGCCATGAATATTCCAACCCGGTTGATCTGCTCAGGGGGGTCCGGAATACTTTGACCATCGGAACAGCCCCTAATCTGGTTGTCTTGCAACTGGTACAATGATTCGGTCTCTCCGGTTGAGGACTCGTCGCTAGAATAGACGACGGTCTCGCTACCGTATTCTGACTCGTCCCCATGCTCTACTCCGTGGATGACTCCCACGAAGGCACGCTTCATGACCGGTTTAACCTGGGTAGATCTCGCACGCTGAGCCGTCTCGACGAGATCGGTGCGGATGTCCGGCTCAGGCCCAGGCTCACCAATCTTGCCGATAAAAACGTGTATGCCACCAAAGGGGACCCGGTACCCGTACTCGATCGAGCCGGCTTCGGGACCCCATCCTGCATCGTCGATGTAGAGCTTGCCGCGACGACTCTTGGTCATCCGGCCCACAGCATAGCCTTCGAGTCCTTTGAGCTTGCCCTCCAAGATCATCAAACCGTCGTGCGATAGCCCCATGGTGGGCGCCAACTGTCGTGGATTTGTGACGGCAGATGTCCTTGTGAAAGGACTTAGTCGTGGAGCCATCGCTACGGGTTAACTTGAAGGGGTTAAAGCGGACACAAAGACACAAGGGTTTATACTAGTTCGGCCCCTTCGATGAAGGTAAAAGCCTATGTCTAGTTTTGATGGAATTGATGTGGTTTCGATGGCTAGGGAGCAAACAAGCTTCGCCTAGGCTCGAGTTGTTGTTGTCTGTCCTTGAACCGCCGCCGGGTCGTCCCCTTATATACACGGGTGACGCCCGTCGGTCCATAGAGTCCCACACTGGTTCATACTCGTATCCTGGTTGGTCTCTCTCTATTCCTAACTTACAATGCAAGTTTACATATCAAGCTGGTTTACGGCTACAGGTTCTAAACCGACTACAGGCCTTGGGCCATCATCTGCTTAATCACCTTTATACTACTAATGAACTTAACCCGGCTCAGGTAGGCCGGTTCACACCTAGTAGTAATATCCCCAACACCTGTGCTATCGTAGAAGTGTTCCATGACATTACCAAAATTATCATCACGGAAGTGTCCACTTCCATGACGATAAATCACGCATCACAGAAGTGCTTTCGTCAAGGGTGACCGACAAGTGGCATCCACCATAACGGAACGCCGTTAAGCTACCGGGTCGGGTTTTGGATCCGATAACCCATTAACAGCCTGTCACGCCCAATATGCGACCCTATCCAAAAGGAACTCGAAGGTCCCACCAAGGATAAACCCGCATATTGAAATGCTTTTGCAAGGTGGATATCATTGCATCAACATTACATAATAGATGGGGATACATACAAGAGGCATACAATGCCACACGAATACAACATCACAATACATAAGATCAACATCCGACTACGGATGAAACACAAACAGAAACTCACACGACATCCACCCTGCTAGCCCAGGCTGCCGACCTAGAACCTATCCCCTGATCGAAGAAGCAGAAGAAGAACTCAACGCAAGCAAGCATCGCTCTCGCGTCATGATCATCGCATAACCTGTACCTGCAAATATTGTTGTAGTAATCTGTGAGCCACGAGGAATCAGCAATCCCATTACCATGGGTATCAAGACTAGCAAAGCTTAAAGGGAAAGGAAGGGGTAAGGTGGTGAGGCTGCAGCAGCGACTAAGCAAGTATGGTGGCTAACATACACAAATAAGAGCGAGAAGAGAACAAAAGGAACGGTCGTGAAGCTAGAAATGATCAAGAAGTGATCCTGAACTCCTACTTACGTCAAACATAACCCAGAAACCGTGTTCACTTCCCGGACTCCGCCGAGAAGAGACCATCACGGCAACAAACGCGGTTGATGCATTTTAATTCGGATCTGGTGTCAAGTTATCTACAACCGGACATTAACAAATTCCCATCTGCCTATAACCGCAGGCACGGCTTTCAAAAGATTATACCCTGCAGGGGTGTCCCAACTTAGCCCATGACAAGCTCTCGCGATCAACGAAGGAATAGACCTTCTCCCAGGAAGACACGATCAGACTCGGAATCCTGGTTTACAAGACATTTCGATAATGGTAAAACAAGACCAGCAAAGCCGCCCGATGCGCTGACAATCCCGATAGGAGCTGCACATATCTCGTTCTCAGGGCAACACCGGATAAGTCAAGCTATGAGTAAAACCAACCCTCGAGTTGCCCCGAGGTGGCCCCGCAGGCTGCTCAGTTCGGACCAACACTTAGACAAGCACTGGCCCGGGGGGGCTAAAATAAAGATGACCCTCGGGTTGGCCCACCCAAGGGAAAGGGTAGGTGGTGGTGAGGCAAATGGTAAAACCAAGGTTGGGCCTTGCTGGAGGAGTTTTATTCAAAGCGAACTGTCGAGGGGGTCCCATAAATCACCCGACCGCGTAAGGAACGCAAAAATCCGGGAACATAACACCGGTATGACAGAAACTAGGGCGGCAAGAGTGGAACAAAATACCAGGCAAAAGGCCGAGTCTTCCACCCTTTACCAAGTATATAGATGCATTAATCATATAAGAGATATTGTGATATCCCAACCAAAATCCTGTCCACCATGGAGAAATCTTCAACTTCACCTGCAACTAGCAACGCTATAAGAGGGGCTGAGCAAAGCGGTAACATAGCCAAACAATGTTTTGCATAGGAAAGGTGTCAAAGGTTAGAGGTTCATGGCAATATGGGATGGCTCGATAAACAGGTGATAGGTAGCGTAGCAAAGCGATAGAACAAAGCAACTAGCATAGCAACGATAGTAGTGAGATCCAGGGTAGCGGTCATCTTGCCTGATATCCCGCTAGGAAGAAGAACGAGTCCATGAAGAAGACGAACGGATGAAGCCGAACCAACCGTAGGCGAACGAATCCTCACGATCGCAATGAAACGGGAACTATCGAGAAGAAGCGCACAACAAGGTAAACACACCACACATAGACAAGACATGATGCACAACAATCACGATGCATGACAAAGCTACATGAAGCTACTCATGGCAAGAGATGATGCAAACAAGAGCAACACATCAAGGCAAGTTTAAATGAGGCCGGGAACAACATATAACAATTCCGGTAAGTCCTCATATGCATATTTCGAAATTGGTCCAGATCTGAATAAACCTTATGTTCAAGTTGTTAAACAGCAAGTTAAGATGCAACAAGATGATCTACACGAAATTCTAGTCAAGTTACATATAAAGTTCATTTAGTTCGGAGCTACGGCCTAGAAGATATGAGCAAAACAAGTTAAACATGGCATTGATGCAAAATGCATACAAACATCAAGCAAACACCTCAAAACAAGGATGCAACATGATAATATGAAACTACATGCAATTCTAAGCAAGTTTCATATAGAGCACACTCAAATCGGAGTAACGGTTCAACACACCACACATGAACAAGTTTAAAGGACAAGCTGTCCAAAACAGCAACTAGGCATATTGCAAGCATCAAAACAACATGCTACAGCACCCCTACATGAGAACAAAAGGCATGGACATGATGTAAAGGTAGATCACTACAAAACATGAACACTGAGCTATCTCTAGAACCACTAGAACATGCTCAAACACGCATGGTAAGATTGCAAGTTATTACAATTTCAGACTTTGCAGAAAATAACATCACAATGCAATGTTTAGAGGTATCAAACAACATGTTACAGGAACTTATCATGGCAAACGAAGGCATGGAATGAATCTACTAAATGCATAGAACAAGAGTCCTTTACTGACCATGAGCCAAAAAGGATCAGAAAATATGATGGCACCCACGTAAACATAGCAAGTTATAATACAGATTCAAACATGGCAGAAACAGAATTATGAAGGCATGTAGATGAGCTTGTGCAACTCACTACAGAGCAATACATGGCATGGAAAGGCAACCAACAGTAAGAAGACATATTTGTGAAGCTAAGCATGGCAAGAGCAAGGTCATAGGGTGCATGGATCACTAGGAAAACACATGACAACAACTGAACTTAATGTTAACCGGCCGACAGCAACATTATCAAGCAACTTTGGAGCAAGGAAACAACAACCTACAGCAAGCTATAAATGCAACCAGGGGCATGGATGGATAGCGCATGACATGTAGATCAAAACTTATTTAATGATCATCTCCAGATTATGCATAGAATGATTAGTAGCAACATGTTTACATAGCATCGCGAAATAACAGATTCAGCCTAGCAAAACAGCAACATCATGAACACTACTTAACAAGCTCGATACACTCACCACAAGTCATTGCATGACAAGATAAGCATAGCATCATCAAGAAGACATGTTTGTGAAACAAACCAAGTCAAGAACAAGTCCATAGCATGCAAGGATCAACTATAGCAACCTTGGCTAAATTGAATAACAAGTAAACAATCTTCCAGGAAACATTTTGAAGCAAAAGTAGAGCACGAAAATGACATGCTAGACCACTCCATAATTGCAACACGAGGCATGAATGGATAGACAATAACCACATGTTCAAAACACCCTTACTGAAGTATCTCGAAATATGCATGGATCTTTCTGTAGCAGCAAGTTTACAAGGCATCAAAATAACAGCAGAACAGGGACTAAAATTAGCGACATCACGATGCCTAGTTTGCATGCTTGTGCTAGTCACTACATTAATCACAAAAATACATGGTAAGAACCTCTGTAAAGAAGACATAGCATAGATCAAAACACATGTAGACATCAACCTCATAGGATGCACACATCAATCATGGCAAAAATGACAAGCGAGCTCGTTCTGATAATAGACAGCAGAAAACATCACGAAGCACTCTTAAAACGATGATTCAGGCATCAAGATGAGCTCAAATGAACATGATGCAATGGAATGAAATGATTTACTCGTCGAAACGAACAATTTGACATATTACACGCACGAAACGGAGCTACGGATGCAGAGATACGGCATGACGAACATGGCATGATAATTACTGAACCTGGGGACTCGGTGGATTCGGGATCAACCTCTGGAACTGCACGGTTTACGAGGCACGTCGGAGATGGGGCCGGAATCTTCGCCGGAGTTGCGGGAATGGCCGGAGAGGACGAATCCGGGCCGGATCTCGCCGGATCCGGCCGGATTCGGGCAACACGGCGGCGGGCACGGCCGCGGAGGCGAGGGGAGGAGGCGAAGGCGAGCGCCCTCGGTGGCACGGGACCTGCGAGGCGGCGGCGGCGTGGATCCGCGGTGGTGGCTGGCGGGCGGGGCCGCGACTGGATGGCGGCTGCGGCGCTCGGGGAGGCGCGCACGGGCGTGCAAGGCGGAGGGGCGCGGAGGCCGGGCGCCATGCGGACGGGCGCGCCGGCGAGGCGGCGGCGGGCGCGCCGGAGGCGGTGGATTCTGGCGATGGCGGGGTCGCCCAGGCGGCGGCGGAGCGGTTCCGGTGGCGCTCGGGAGGAGCCGGCGCGGAGCGGGCCGAGCGGCGGCGGGGACGGGTTCGCGCGGGCCTCAGATGGGCTTGGCGGGCCCGCGGCGACGCGCAGGAGAGAGAGAGACCGGCGGGACAGGTGGCACCTCCTGGTTGGCTGCGGTCGGCGGGGCGGACATGTCCGGCGGCGCGGGAAGGAAAAAATAGGGTTTCGGGGGGATTTGATCCGTGAAAATGGAAGGAGAGGGCCTTTATATAGGTAGAGGGAGCTAGGAGAGTCCAAATGAGGAGTGATTTTCGGCCACGCGATCGTGATCGAACGACCGAGAGCATGGAGGGGAGCTAGATGGGTTTTGGGCCAGTTTGGAAGGGGTGTTGGGCTGCAAAGAGAAGGAGGCTTTTACGGTTACCTGGTTAACCGTTGGAGTACCAAACGAACTCAAAATGGCACGAAACTTGACGGGCGGTCTACCGGTGGTATACTAAGGCCACTTGGCAAGCCTCGGTCCATTCCGAGAACGTTTAACACCCACTCACAACGAGAGACAAAAGGGGAACGCCGGAGGGCATAGGAGCGCCAGATTGCAAAACGGACAACGGGGAAAATGCTCGGATGCATGAAACGAACACGCATGCAAAATGAAACGCACATGATGACATGATAAAATGCAACACGCAAGAAAATGACATGGCAACAACGACGAATAACTGGCAGACACCTGGCGCATCGGATCCGGGGCGTTACACAGCCCCAACCAATGGGGTTTTTCCACGTGTAAAATCATCATTGGCTGGAGGAAACACGTATCGACTCATCATTGGGACAGATGTCATCCATTCATTGGACAGAAGGCGCCTATGATACGTCGACACGTGGCACGGCCCAACAGAGGCCCATTCCTGTGAAAAGGCCGGCCCGTTTGACTTGGTCAAAAGATGGCGGGCCGGCCCATGTAAAGCCGGTTAACAGCCTGTTCGCATATAGCCCATTTACAGCCCGCTAACCCAAGGCCCGTTACGCCCTATCCGAATTAGGCCCAGTAGCATCATCTGGGCCATCCAATATGATTCCAGCCCGTTTTCACTTCTGGCCCATGTATGGCCCATGACGTCTTTCAGCCCATATGAGGCCCTATGTAACTCTTGGCGTATTAACGTCCCGTGGTGAAACTGGCCCGTAATGAACAGTGTATAACTTTACACCCATTAACGACCCGTGGTGAAACTGGCCCGTAATGAACAGTGTATCACTTTATACCCATTAACGTCCCATTACACCGTTGGGCCATTTCCAGCCCATGTTATCTTTTCGCCTTCTTAGAGCCCATTTATTCTTAGGCTCATTTCCAGCATTCTTTAATTACGGCCCGTTACAGTCATTTTCTGCTTGTGGGCCAAATTCAGCCCGTGGTTACAGTTGGCCCATTTGTGGTCCATTAATACGCTAGGCCGTTTTCATAGCATCATCAAATACGGCCTATTAACGATGGCCCATTATGGTCGGCCCATGAACGGATGATTCCAACTCTAGCCTGTTTACGGCCATATTGCGGCCTGTTATTGGCCCATGTTTGGCCAATTAATCATACGATCCGTAGAAGGCCCATTGTTTCTACGGCCCGTAGAAGGCCCACTATTTCTATGGCCCGTAGAAGGCCCACTGTTTCTATGTCCCATAGAAGGCCCACTGTTTCTACGGCCCGTAGGAGGCCCAGTGTCACTACAGTAAATATTAGCCCATGGTTATTGTGGCCTAGTTTTAAAAATAGGTTATTGTAGCCACTAGCAAACCGCGGAAAAAGAACTGCTATGACTATAGGCAAACAAATAAACAAGACAACAAGGAAATAAATAAGCAAGCAACTTACGCTAGGCTATCACGGCTATCACACATATTACATCCACTGGCATCAAAGTTCGCCACCAGTGCAAATAAACGCCCTGACAAAAGAATATACAAAACTGAGAGCACTTCAGACGACACTAGGCCTGGCCAGGTCGACCCCCCCAAATAGCTGAAGAAGCTGAGTATACCTCAGTTGTGTCAACGATAGATGCATCAACACTAGATTTAAGGCATGATGGTGCGCACAGCAGTCCTCTGACATCTTCATTGCATCTTTGACTTCAAGTCGGAGCTGAGCTGAAGCAAGCCTTTCCACTTTAAGTTGAGACAGAAGAAGTCGAACTGATTGAGGCAGCGAATGCACAGAGGTTGTCTCACACCTGCTGGTGAGTAGCTTCAACTCACTGTCTTCATCAAGACATGACCTTGGGGTCATCTCGCTGTCCTCAAGATGGTTTGGCTCACTATCCTAAAGTTCTACCTGGCGTAAGAGATACGACTCTAAAAGAGAAACAAGGAGACACGTAACAGGTTTCACAATTATATAAGCAAATAAATGGATCTATTCTGCATAAGGAACATGTTTTTACAACTACAATTTGAAACTGGTAGTTGTTGCAAACATCCAATCAGATGTAAACAGCAAAGCAAATAGCAGTGGAGGAAATGATGCCTATCCAAATCCATACTAGAACAAAGTTTGAAGGCTTGAGAAGGATGAACTTACATTACATGTTAACACGGGCTGGACAAAGCCCTTCTCCATGTTGATGGAAGGACAATTCAATAAATTCCCCAAAGAAAATTCTTTATAAGCATTGCCATTATTCTACATTTTGCAAAGAGTAAATATAGATCAAATAATATTGGAAGAAACAGAGGATATTGAAGCTCAGGCGTAGACTGATGATACATAACCAAATAGCAATTAATTAAGTACAACATTACAAGGCAAAAGGGAGAGAGGTACTGACAAGAGCAATGCAGAGCCCATTATTGTTTTGAGATCGTATGATCCTTTGAGCAAGGAGATTCATCTGAAATTAGTTTTCATACAAGAGAGAAGGTAAGGCACAAACAGAAATTTAGGAGTTCAAATTTTGAATTGATATCATAGACAGTACCTGACGTTGGGCTCCTAGCAGTTCTAATAGGGGTTTGGCCACTGGAGTAGGGGTAAAGTGTGGTACAGTTGGGCCTGTGTTTTCTGTGGCTGCTGATCTATCTGATTTAACAGGTATCACTACCTTTTCCAAATACCTAGTTTGTACTCCTTGAGGATCTGCACTCACCCTCTTCCTTTTGGACATCTATTACGAAAGAACAACATTTGACTGGAAAAACATAGTGTGATGACACATGGAAAAGGTACAGAAAATGGATAGGTATGGCATATACTCATATATGATGCTTAAATTAAGTAGATGGTGTAACAAAGTGGAAGTAATGCAAGAGGTCAGATGCAAAATATGTGCGACCAATACAACTTTGCAAAGTTAGAGCAAGCACCTTGATGGGTGAATAAGATAGGCCATCCTCCACCATGACAAGTTTGTTAGCCAGTGGATCATTCTGCAATATTCCTCTCGTGCGCCCATTCTCTTATTCATTTTGATAATGTTCAATATCTGGCATGCATGAAAACATAAAAACTAGTGAGATTTTCTTTGTAATGCAGAAGTGATTCTAATCCAATACTGCCTCCCTGTAAACCCCTTTGTGCTATCTCTGCAATTCTTTTAAAAGATGCCATGCATGCTGTAATTTGTTGTGTGCATTAATATAATGTGGCCTACTACTCAAAATATGAGAGCTTTAGAAGTGATGACACTTCACAGATGATAGCTTCAACATATAGTAAAGAAGAACAAGTCGACCTGGCCTGAGAGATTCAAAATATACTAAGGGAGAACAACTCGACCTGACCAGTCGACCACAAGAGAAGAGTATCATATTAAAGAAGAGCAGAAGAGCAAGCAGATTGAAGATATTACATGTCTTTCAATACAATGTCGGTTGGCCACCCATGATGAACCAGAGCACAGAGAAATACTATTCTTTCCGGTCTCTCCATATGTGGCTCACATTCATTTCGAAACTAAAGTAGGAACATTTAGCTAACCAATTAAACATCTCTCAGTTTTACTAATATCAGCAATAATATCAGATATGAATTTGTACAACTAAGCTTGTTTAGCTCGATGGGTGGAGAAGTGCTATTACGACACGAACCACGTAGGCTGATTGTGGTCATCATAAAATGGGGAAAACATAAGCATGATGAGTACAGTGTTGACCATGGCAATGGGATGGCAGATCTAAAGCTGCAAACCACGCAAAGGGTAGTTAGCAACCGATGTTTGCTTTGAAATAATAACTAAGATTTGGTATGGACAAGAAAGTACGGTCAACAAGTGACAAAGAAATGCAATTATGCTGTCTCTCTATATGTCGCGACATGCATTTGGAAACTCAAGTGGGACCTTTAGCTAACCAATTAAATGTGTCGGTTAACTAATATCAGTATCATATCACAATCATATTTGAACAACTAAGCTTTCGAATTCTGAGTGCGTGTTGTTTAGCTTGAAGGGTGGAGTAATGCTAGTACGATAGAAAGCACCTACGCAGATCATAGTATAGTAGATAAAAGGGGAAAACCCTAAGCATCAAGAGAAAAATCAGGAAAGTGGAACTAGCTGGACCAGTGGGTGGCGCACATGCTTTTCAAAACAAATATAGGAACATTAGGTGACCAATTAAACATTCTCTGTTTTAGTGATATGAGCATCATATCAGATTCGTATTTCAACACGTAAGCTTTGGGTTGAGGTCTTGAGGAGCAGTGCTAGCACGACACAAAGCACCTACGATGATGGTAGTGAATATAAAGGGGGGAAACCATAAGCTTTACGAGTTTAGTGCCCGTGCCATGGAGGATCTGAAGGTGCAAACCGGACAAAGCTACTTCGCAAGCAATGTTTGCGTTCAACTACCCACTACAATTTGGTACGGACAAGAAAAGTATAGTAAACAAATTATAATCTATTTTGCGGGTGAGATCAATAACTTAAGCACATATGGAAGAGTACCACCTCTCTTGCGACGTCGTGTAGGCCTATGCTGATACGTAGAGGGTGTTGCGGGTGTGATGGCTGTCGGCGGCGGGGAAGAAGACTTTAGACGACAGACGACCAGGTCAGGGGATATATCCTGTTGCCGGGACGAGGCGGTCATAGGAGCGGCAACGGCAAGGTGGACGACGGCGTCGATGAAGCGAGAGGAGGCGATGAAAGTATCCTGGTCCAGCGCCGTGGATGAGAAACGTCCATCTCTTGCAGTGGATGACGGGGTAGGGGTAGCGGCTCCGGCAAGGTGGAGGATGGGGTGGAGGACAGAGGAGGCTAGCCGTAGTGCGGAGGTTGTCGTGCCGCTGATGGTGTATGAATGGGCAAATGGGGGGGGGATGGCGGGGGGTATCTCAAACTTTGGGATGCGCTTCTCTGAAATGGGGGAAAGTTACGAACTTATCCCCCGTTTAAAATTTCGGACATCACGTCGGTTGGGGATAGGATGGTAATTCGCATCTCCCAAATATTTGCCGGTAACTATTTCGGGCGAGGAGAGGGTGTTTTACCGCCCACGGTTGGCGCCCATGGTGTATGAATGGGGCTGACAAGTAGGGCGGTTGTGTCACGTCTGATGTTAGTTACACATCTGCCCCTATTTAAAATATTAGCCTACATCGATTTCGGACGAGGAGAGTTTGTTTTGCCGCCCACCGTATATGAATGGGGAAATGGAGGAAGAGACACATGTCTTTCGGACGAGCTTGAATCAAATGTGTTTTGCCGCCCACGTTTGGCGCCCACTGTGTCTGAATGGGCTCAGAGGCCGTCGTGTCACGTCTGATTGAAGTTACTAGTCTACCCCTATCGACAGCAGCGTAAATCCGGTCGATAAGGATGTCAAGTGTCAGGGGTAGACAGTAATTTCCATCTCGCAAACACTTGCTTCAGGCAACCCACAAATTATAGTGGGTATTTAGCCGCTTCATTCAAAACTTGGGAGAATTAGCATTCACGTTTGCCCTAGGCACTGGCAAACTAAATTCAACTCTAATTTGTATTCGATTACGAATATCCATAGATAATTATACGTTTTGTTATTTATTTCTTCAAAAGCACAACAAAGATTTATTCCACCTTTATATATGATTATGATTTAGAAATGTTGTGATCTTCGAATTCAGTAGGTTGGATACACTCTGAGTCAAACAGTTATTTCATCCAATACAATATGCTCACACGAAAAACAGTTCACCTTATGTCAATCATACAAGTACTGAGGATTACCTCGCCTAAAAAATCCGGTAGAACACATGGACAACATAGGGGGTCTTGCAATATAATACATTCAAAGACATGACACAACATGCAAGTACAATAATCTAATAACAATTTCAACTGGTATCTAAAGAAGAACCGGGATTACCTTGGGCTTCAGATAGCAGAAATAGCAGGACCTCCTCCGTCTTCAAATGCAACATTCTTACTTCCTCCAATTCTTGGGTTGCTTTCATAATGCGTGCCGCTAATTCCGTAATTTCTAGCCTCAAGATAAAGATTACCTCATTCATGGTAGCCACACCATCTCTTTCTGCCTCTAGTAGAGCCTCAAGCACAATAATATATGTGCTCCGACTGCTATCCGGCGGTGTTGCCTCTGAACTGCTACCAATGGATAACATGGATGGCGCACTGCTTCCACAAATAGATTCTGGGTTGTACATTGTGTCCTAGTGTGAAAGGCATCCTGAAAGGTTTCCGCTGGACATAAGTAAGAGATAGTTATCGTATGATCCATGCAGTAAGCTTACATGGTAAATGACGGATGAATTATTGCCGAGCATGGCAAACTATATTTAAATGGTTCAAAGCAGCATCAGGCGAAAAGAAATTAAAATGGTAAGATGAAACTAGGGATGTAAGTGGCAAATAAACGACATCCGCCAGTCCCATCTAGTTAGTTTTTGCTACCTCCCTAGTTCATTTTCCTCAAAAAACAAAAACTCTTTTGAACTATCATACCACTAGTGGACTTTAATCAGGATTCAATGGGACCCAGTTGACATCCCTAGTTGAAGGGAGTGTACCACCGCTATATTTAAGTTGGCAAGGCATCTAAGTAGTTGAAATAATCTGAGAAAGCACTTAATAGTGTGGCCTCATATAAACTACGAAGACAGTCTTGTGATGAAGTTGAGAGGAAAAGTTAACAACTCAAATGAAATAGGCATGCATTTCTTTACGATAGTACAGCAGGCACTGCTGACATATTGGCCAACTCAGGTATAGCATAACAACAAACAAGCATTCGAATCAAGCAATACAGCAAAGCAGACAACTGAACTATTTGTAATTCGGTAGGATTACAGGTTGAGAGCACAAGCCAAGAAAGCAGCCCACTCACATTACATTTCACATGTACTAAAACACACTGGCTTACCCTATGTTGCTGTGAAGCCTCGCTGTTGTTGCAATGTTCTTTGAAGATATCGTCAGCATCCCGTGGTTGCAAATCTAGTTGTTGTAGTTTATTCTGCACCCTCTATTTAGGTAAAATTAATTTTAATCGCATGCACTGGTCCAAATTGATCATCAATGGTTCATCTAAACTAATGAAAGAATGGTGTGTGCATACACGACAATATATCTGCTTCCCTCTATTTTTATGCTTGTTCGAGGTGCCAGCCCCAAAAGAACAAATAGTTTGCTTGATGGGGTTGGCAGCTCCATAATTAATAAAAGCATAAAATTAGTCATGCAACTTGGGAAGATCAAGAACACACAAACAAGTAATGAACAGAGGCTCGGAGCAGTGATGTAATAGCTAGCATCAGAAAATGTAGGGTAAAACAAACAAAAAGCAGCAGAACCACATGCTAGTTTGCTGATGTGTAATTAAGCATAGAGAATATTAAGCAGTCTGATGGAACCAATAGGTGGCATCAGAACAAAAGTAAAGCATATTAACTATATGTGCACTGGTATGTAATTTAGCACATGTAACATGTTCACTTCCAAAAGTATGGCCCTACAGGTGCAAGAAGAATAACGCGTCTGATGAAAAACTGAATGATGCCCTGAAGAAATTCAAAGGTGTGGTGTTTATGCTAGGAAAGTGAATGTAGGCACCGGCTGTTGGATAATAGTACCTGATTCTCGGTGGCGTATGGGTATCGTTCTCATACTTGATATCTAAGGATTGTCGATGGTGCTCATGTTGCGGTTGAGTTTGGGCCGGCTGTCGCCGTCGCTGAAGCGGCTCCTGTGCTACGGTTGCGGCGCCTGTCGACATACAAGAAAGCTCATCTGTGGTAAGTGAACAGTTGCACGATAAAGAGAAAAAATGAAGGAATACAAATCGAAATAACCTGATGACACTGCGGCGTCGGTAAAGCAGGGCCGGTGGAGTTGAATATGGCGTCCGTGGAGCGGGTCCGGTGCAGTGGACGAAGGCTTCGGCGGGCACGTTGTACAGTGCATTCGGTGAGGCGGATCTGTTGCGACGGATGAGGGCTTGTATGAAGGGCCAGCGAAGGGGTGGACGAGGGAGTCAGTGAAGGGCCTACGCTGTGGTGGACGAGGGTGCCGGTTAAGCAGATTCGGTGCGGTGGACCATGATGGCGGTCAAGGAGATCGGGAGCGATGGACAAGCCAGTCGCTGAAGTGGCTCTGGTGAAGTGGTAAGTTGGCAGTTGGGGGTTCCAAGGTGCGGAAGGTAGATCCGGAGGGGTCTGAGGTCCACCGCTGCGGCGGAGGACTAGATTCGGCGGCTTGCCGTGGTTGGGGGGCTCAGGAAGGGGAAGGGGAGGGGCTCTGGGGAAGAATGTTGGGGGAAAAGAGGGGAAAACAATGGAGTTACCAAAACAGCCCTTTTCCTTTCATGTGTCAGGGGTAAAACAGGAATATCGTAGGGCTAAACTTTCGGGCGCGTGATATTTCGATGTCAGCGGGAAGTTTGAAAGCTTTTGGCGCCTAAAATTATAAGTATTCTGCTTTTGTACGGCCGACTATGATATCATGGCCGATAATTTGTTTGTTTTGCACGCAAAAAAATGTGCAAGTTTTGAAAATCAATGTCTCCAACTCGAAACTTAGATTGTCCATTCAATTCAAATATGGAACATTGAGCTACTACAAGCAAATACCATCATACGGTCCAATTCAAATGAAATTCCAAATGTGTTTATCCTAAATATGATGACAAAAGCAAAAATGTGTATGTGTATGTGTATGAATAAAGTGGATGATTATAAAGTTTGAACATGCCCATATGTGTATATCTCTAGGTTTGATATATGAATTTGAAATCACGAAATCCGGCTTAAAAAATGTACCTCTGTTTAAATGAATTACAAAAGCTAATGATGGAGTCGAATTCCAAAATTCCAATCTTAGGTTTGTAATTCTGGTACATCAAGGTATATCACGCATGTTCAAAAGTATCGTTATCTCATAGTACAAAGTGTGAAACAAATTGATCAACCATGAGTGCACAAGATCTCAATTACGCTAAAGTCCCTCAAATATAGACACCTCACTCTTTATCTGAAGTCAACCCCCCCGCCCCCCGCCCCACCACACACACACACACACATAGAGAAGTCGTTCTCTCCCCCAAACACCAACACGCGAGCACATTAACACCCCTCTCTCTTCTAAAGTCCGTACCACAACATAGGTCTCTATCACTTTGTCTCTCGGGCATGCACACATCTCTTCCCTCACTCTCTAGGTCTCCCGCTATCTCTCTTACCCAAGCACACGCACTATGTAGAGTGTATACACAAAATGCCGCCCCCAAACGTCTATCTCCCTAGTTATGTGGTTCTCGCGCACTCACCTCACACACCACCCCCACTGCAAACAAGCACACTTTGTCTCCTTGTGCACCACTCTCCTCTTTCTATCTCTCCCACATGCGGACCTGCCCCAGCTCCTTCCCTGTATACATATATGTCGTGACTCTTTGCATAGCTCCCTAATGTATAATCGTTCTTGATTTCGCACATTGTTCTCTACACCATCTATTTTAGATCTCTCATGAAGTCCCTATCACACACACGATGACTCGCTTCCCATGCGTCTCCATTCATAGGCCAATTTCGGACAACATCAACATTGTCTCCCTATCTATACGCCATTTATGGACACAAACGACCCCTCTCGCCCCCTCTCTTCCTCTTTATCTCTCTCTGTCGCTAGCTCTCTCCTACTCTCGCTCTCACACCCCTCTCCCACACACACACACTCGATGTCTCTTCCAAATAGTCTGCTCCCCCCGCCCGCACCCGCGCTATCCCGCTACTAGACATGTCACACCATTCCCCCTTCCCTTATACTAGGTTACATCATCAGTGGTCTCTCTACTCCACATACACTCTCTCCCTCTCGCACACAAACGCGTGCACAAACACACGCAAACATGCACAAACACCCATTTATCTGGATCCTCATCTCTCCTCATGTCTGCATGTGTATCTCACACACTCACTCTCTAATTATGTATATGTGTCTCCACGTCACACAACACAAAGCCCCATGTACATGTCTCTCTCTATCCTCCACACACATAGACACAAAGAATCTGTTATCATTGCCTCAGTCTCTAACATATCACACACGCACACTGTCTCTCTCTCTCGCAAACACGCTCAACAAGGGTTTCCACATGAATAACTTACCATCTATTCATCAATAGTCGTGGTAGTACGGAGAACACGAGACGTGAAAAAGAATAAATCTACACGTGCTTAGACCACCTAGTATGGCTACTAGGACTAGACCAAGCCAAAAAGCGCACCGCCGTCACCCCCTCCTTATCGGCGACGGGAAAATCTTTGTTTTACACAATCGAGAAGTCATTGTGCTAAGGCCCCACATGGCGAGGCATTGAATAGAATGTAGATGCTAGTTTATGGAAGCAAGTATTGATAATACGTTTGTATCTCCATACTTATATTTCTTCTCTTATAAAAAACCGAGTTGATGATGATGGTACGTGTGCCATCTTGCAATATAGACCGTCTGATCTATATCTGATGGATGGAAATTAAACTAGAGGATACCCGCACCTCTCTCCACATTTGCAGACAAGGCCTTCCCTTGTTCATCCTTATCTCCAACAAACCTCATTGTTGAGCAATTAAGAAAGGAAGCCTCTGGAACAAACTGGCCTGGTGGCCGCTGCCGGCATCGTCAATCCCCATGCCTCCGCTCAGTCCCCCACCAACCACCACCACACCCCACTCCTCTTCACCTTATCTCATATTTCTCGAGATATCATTAGTTTTACACATGGGATTACTCCCGCAAGGGTCAATCACAACAAGTGCTTTATAAAAATATGCATCTTGATGTTCCGTGCGATGCACGGATCTTGCTAGTACTCCTAAACAAGACTAAGTTGGTGATGCTGGTGTGTCTGCCATTCGTCGTTTCTGACCATTAGATCTACATCTAATGATTGTGAGGTAAGTTGTTGCCTTTTCTAACCAACATCCCACTTGTCTACCAATTTGCAGAAAAACCCATAATTAGTATATTAAAACCAACCACATCCCTCCCTGACCTCACCAAAACAGCCCAAGGAATATATTCTAACTGAAACATAATATATCTCTAGTGACATATGTATATCAAAATTAGAGTGTTTTGTACCAAGTTTGTGAATAAGTACTATTCTAATTATGATTCTTGCAACGGACATGAACATTGCTAGTATTTCCAACCATGCATTTTTTCCCTAGTATTCCATAGTTTCGAGTTTTCCATCAAGATATTAGTCACTCATGGTTGATATTTACTTTCAATCATGTACACATACGCGCTATGTAACTAGCCTTGCTTATTGGCTTCCAAAGCTTAACTTTCACTCCTACTTACAATATGTAGAGTATTTAACAAAAAACTACCACTTTCAACCAGCCCTAGGAAGAATCTATTGTCCAAAAAATAGCAAAAACATACCCAAAATTTCTTAATCCACGCCAAAAACTACTACCTAGTACTCCTACCAATTAGGTTCGTTTAAACCCATTTATGACAGGGTTGGCCCACACGTCCGTGCTGACGAGGCAGCATAAACCAACACATTTTGTTTGACCGTTGACACGAGGGACCCACATCTGACCTTCTATCCTGTTATCCTCCCTCAAATCATTATTTTTCCTGAACATTACTTCAAACAGTACTGATGCGTGTTCGTTAGTGGCGCCGGTGATGAGCGAGTTGGCCGACGCTCCGCCGGACGGGCCGGACACCGCGCTGGCCTCCGCACGGGTTGGCAGGCTGGCCCGAGCGTGACTCATGAGCGAGCAAGCCGCCACGCTGGCCTTGGCTCGAGCCAGATGTCTGGCCTTAGCGCGGCGCGCGCGAGCAAGCCACCGCGCTGCTGTGCTAATCTAGCTAGCAAACCTTGCAGACAAGCAGCTGGATGGAGCTATCTTGGCTAGCTAGCGGTCACGAGCGCCGGACAGAGCTGACATCCGGGCTGCCGCAACATGGGCTCCGCACCGCCGCCGGTTTTGACCTCACCTTCTGCCGGCGGCGGTAGCTGCATCCCATGGTCGAGGATGACTAGGTGGATGGGCCGGAGGTAGGAGGTCACTCGAGGATTTTTGTTTGTAAGAGCATGTACAATGGTTGATAAGGTAGTCTTATCTTAAGTCTGCCACATATGCAAGTGGTAGTAGTTTCTTGGCATTTTAGTGGTTTCTTGCATTATAGGGGTTTCTTGTAAGGAACAATGTACGTACTACTAGCGACAAAAGGTGATTCTAGGTTGCGTTGTACTCCAACAAGTACTACTAGTGGTCGCGGGAGTGTATACCTCTCGTTTTGTGGGTTTGATCCCGGCCGAACGCACAGCGGCCTTTTTTTAAAATAGTACTACTACACTTCGCTGCGAGCCAATATTTTACACGGGTAGTTTGAGTTTTGAAGTCAAACGGACGTGCGGCCCCACAATCTGGGTGCACTAGATAACCAAGCCACGTGAACGGGTTTTCCTTCCCAGCATCCCGTGGCTCGCGTGCTCTCCCTAGCCGCACCTCGCTTGCAGCTTCCTCATCAGCTAGTAGCATATTTAAACTAGCGCCTCCCAATTAAGCACGAGGAGCCGGAAAAGCCTGGCGGGGCATTGGCAACTGTCCAATATGGCTCTGCACGTAAAGTGCTCTACTATAGCTTGTGGCGTTGCATGCATGGACTTAACTCCATTATCGGCTCTACTATAAAAGAAATTCCTATTGACTTGTTTTTTTTAAACGGAGGCAAAAGCTTTGCTTCATCTCTTCATAAAGAAGGAACTACTAACAAAGTTCGACGAGATCCATTACACCTCCACAAATGGAAGCGAAAAGCCTAGTCTCGCTGTATCAAATAACTCAAATGTTCTGCTCCCGCAGTAACCATCGCTGATAAATAGGCTCTAGTGTGTGCGTGAGAGGTGTGGCTGAGTAGGCCAGCTACGTGAGAGGAGCGGTTGAATAGAGCACCGAGAGTACCCACTAGGCCACTACGCAGGTGTACTTTCCCTGCATTGATAGTACAGCGATGGTTCTAGAGAATAGTAGTACCCTCCACTTCCAACTGTAGCTCCTTGGCCCTGAGATTCAAGAGTTCAAAACTGGTGCACTATACTAGAACTAGACAAGAAGTATAGTACATCGCACTACTAGTTGAGAAAAGTAGTACTAGTACTGCTACAGTATGAATACGTACTCCTCCGTCACATAATGTAAGATGTTTTTTGACACTAGTTGGCATGTACAAAGAATGGGAAAAACATACCCAAAATTTCTTAATCCACGCCAAAAACTAATACCTAGTGCCAAAAATTTCTTACTAGTGCTATTGTTTACAGTATAATGCAATGCCATAACGTTCCATAATGGTAGTACTAGTACTAGTAAATAAAACCTCACCCCTTCGATGAGGAACAATCTACAGTTGGAAGGGACGAGGCCCTGCGGTTACTACGCTCTTATCTCCTCCTCGCCAGTTCCCCTCCCCTCGAAGAGAAGGTAGTTCGTCGCTGCTCCCATGGATTCGCCAGGCGGTTCTCCTCCTCATCGGGGCTGGGAGACCTTCGACGACGATCCTTTGGGAGAAATTGCACGCCACTCCGACGTCCTCACTGCCGCAAGACTCGGTGCTTCCTGCACCAACTTTTTCAAGACGCTGCTTAAACAAGCTTGGGAAAAGGCCATGCTTGTTGGTCTTCCATGCGTCCTCGAGGAGAAGGTTCTTCTATGGGACAATCCTTCGAATAGTCCACTGCTCCCTGGACATGGTTGCACGTTGACTCCGCTATAGTTTCCGACGTTGAGAGGTAGTCGGATTTCGTCCGATGAGCAGGTCAGTAATGGAGTTTGATCATGTAGTACTTAGTTATTCCATTTCCATTCCATAATTTCTCCACTGCCCACCATCTTATATATAGGTCTGGGTCGGTGCCAATGAAGATTGGCTTGCATACCTCCGGCCGGATACCACCATCAATTTGCACAACATCCACAGTAGTGTGGCCGTTCCAGTAGACCCCTTCTCCACCATTGGGGTCGACCTTCCGGACTGGCTGGGCTTGAATACGTATGATGATGCCTACATGAGATTGAAGAAGATAGAAACTGCGGACCCGCCGACAAATCGACGCGGATACGACGATTACTATCTCATTGCGGTGTTCGATATAAGGATTGCCATCAATGCAAGAGGAAGTAACGGCAGAGGCTGGCGCATGTTGGCGGCGGCAGATTTGTACCCCTACACGTTCGAAGACGCCGTGTGCCATCTAGGCCGCATCTTTGCGGTTACAAGCTAGGGGACTTGTTTCATCTCGTTGCCATCCTACGGTATGGGAGATTACAAACGTAATGCACAAACCATCATTTTGCATCCCTAACGGTACTCCATTATTTTGCAGGGACCAGTCATTCCCCGATCAAAATAAGATCGCCGATCCTGGATGTGCATTTGCATCCGCGATTCGGTCTAACCTAGAACCTTGTAGCTGACTTTGGCATATGGGGATCAACTATCTTAGCAGTCGTTACCCATGGTACCACTGTTTGCAACATGGTCACACAATCTACCACGATGGGACCGTCACCATCTACCCAGGTATTCCATTTTTTTAACCCTGTCACCTTCTCTTTCATTGTGGTACTAGTAGGAGTACTTTTTACCTTGGAGGACGTGTATAGCTAGCTAGGCCCTTGAAGACTTGAACCCACTAGCTGCCACCATTTTTGTTTTTCCATGTATTACTATCTCATCCATGTAGCCAAGAGTGTGGCTGTATATAATAAGCCGATTATTTTACTTCCTCTATACCGGAGTAGTACTATTTGCTGCACAGTATTACTGAACGCCATATTTGAGCACAACATTATTATGCATGGACCTTGACTATGTATGTCACCATGTGTCTAGATCTGGGATGCCGTGTGTACCAGATGAACGGCGCTGAGTTCGGCCCCCGTGATGCTACGTGGGTGCCGAGGAACACTCTTGGAGAGTACTCGCTTTTCATCGGGGACAGCTACCCCATTGTGAAGCGGATGCCACCTTCCATGCACGACACGGAAGGCCGGCCGTTCATGAAGCATGGTTGTGTCTTCATTGCACACCGCCGGATGAACGACATGCTGGGACAAGCTATCCCTGATTTATGCCGCTTCAGCTTGGATGAGTCTCCATCGTGTGGAACCGTACTAGAAAGTTGCACAATGATTCCTGTTGCCCACCGCTATGGATTGTGCCATCCATGAAGAACACCTAGGACTCGAACCTGGAGGAGGACATGTAGCCCATCTATAACATGTAAGTGGAGTACGGTAATTGTGAATGGTAGCACTGTGAATATATGTGGACTAGTTGTGCACAAATTTATCACATGAATTGGAGATGAACTTGTGTGGCATAGTGGCATTTTTCCTTTAGAGTTTATTACTAGTAAATGTGTTATGTGTACGTGCAACTTGTGTGGTTGTTGCACGGGCTCCAACACACTCTTTGAGAAAAAAAGGTGGCACATCATTGGATATACGTGAGGTGGCGGCATCATACAGTAGCATCGTTCGCTATAGTTGTAGTACACTCCAACTAGGACGACAACTCTTATAAAACCTTGCGCTTGGCTCTTTGCCTCTTCGGGAGGTTCAACAGTTCGTACCACTGTGAACCTTGCACTTGGCTCTTCGCCTCTTCAGAAGGTCCAACAATGATGATACTACAGTAAAATATGCTTCTGGCAATCTGACACCGATTGAATTGTTGCACGTCCGCCGTGAGGGCGAGGGCGAGGGAGAGGGAGAGGGCGCTGTAGTCAAAACCCTCTCCTCGTCCTGCGAACCACCGCGCGCGTGGGCGAGGGAGAGGCGTAGTAAGCAAGCTTCTCCTCGTTCGACAAGTTGACGAGACACATCAAAGCAGTATTAGTACTAGTAGTAGTCCATACTGCGTCCTTTTCGATTAATATGGCTTAATTTGAAACGAGAAAAATACACTGGCGGTCAACATATGTAACAATACGCTCTTTACGGTCACTATATATAGTTTTGCGGTGATTATACGATCACTAGCTCATCGTAGAGCACCATATTGCACCCTACTGACCGGCCACATAGTCGACGTGGCACTTTGTTGACTGGTTAAATTGTCACCTGGTTTCTGGGTCCCATTGTCAGTTGGCACAGCAAAGAAATCAGTTAAACAAAACTTTACGCACGCGCAACATGAGTCCAACCCTTGCGCGTGAACCGCCCTGGCTGTGTATGTGAGTGCATGCACGTGTACTGCCTCAGTGTTCCAACAAAGAGTGTACATCAACTATAAGGCTGGTCATAGTGGAGAGTAACATATACTAGTATCATGCATATGATACTAGTTTATGATACTTCATCTATAGTGCATAGTATCATAAAGTACTATCATAGATGGTCTCATTTATTGCCATGCATGACACATACTCCCTCCTTTCCGGTTTATAGGGCTTATCTCAAAATTTTAGTTTTTCCATTTTATAAGGCTCAATTTGGTTGTAGCATAACATTTATTGTGTTACGGTATCTACCTATGTTACTACTACCCTCTCTCTCTTATTTAATTGTTTGCCACATAAGCATGTTTGCGAGTCCCAAGTACATGATACTAGTTATGTTACCCCCACTATGGCCAGCCCAAAACAAAGAGTGTAGTACATGATGTACATCTACACTTCCAATGCATTTAGCCTTCATTTAATCTTCTTCTCTCAATGGTCGCATGCACACATAAGTCTGATACTTTTGGGCATTAATTATGCCCTGGTCGATGTGTAAATCTCTAAATGTATAGTCTTTCACGGATGTAGGGAGTAGCTTGAGCACTTGAGCGTGAACGTGTGTGTTGTGTCGTGTGCTGTGTGCTACATGGGTGCGTGAGTGTTGCGTTCGTCCATGTGTACGTGTGAGTGTTGCATGTTGCATGCATGCATGCATGGGGCGTACTCCCTCCCATTGACATGTTCATATTTCAAGCTTCCTCTGTTCCCTCCATATGGTGATACTCCCTCTGTTCCCAAATACGGAGTAAAAGCCTACCTCTGTTCCCAAATACGGAGTATTTTTCTTTCTACAGATTTCAACAAGTGACTAGGTACGGAGCAAAATGAGTGAAGTGAGCGTAGAGGCATAGGGATATTGTAGAAAGGAAGTACTCGCGATCCATTATTCCCCATCTCGGTCAGAGAGAACTATTCAACTAGTCTTTGCAGTGAAGTGACAATACATGATGCAGCAGATGGGACATGTAATTAATAAGCTGAACCAGTGTGTTGGTGTTACTAAATCAGCCTTACCCAGTACTGCCATCATTTTGCCAGTAGAGCACGCTTCCGCAAATATGCCTACGCACCTCTGTCCTCCATTAACTGACATATGGGACCTCTTGTGGTAGACCCACATGTCTTCGGTGTAACTATTTACACTCTGAAGGACGGTATATCCTGGTACTAGTACTAGTAGAATTGAGATTTAATGCACTTTCTTCCCCGTCTTCCACTCTTATTCCTCCTCTCTTCCCCATCGTCGACCGCACACCATTTACCCCCACTCACTGCTCGCCCGCCCATGCCATCTTCCTTAGTAGCTCGCGCGTACCATATCCCCCCGCTCACTGCTCGACCACATGAGGAAAAGCTTCTTCGCTCGCCCGCCCGAATCCACTTCCCCGTTCGCTTGCAGGCACCGAAAACCCCAATGGCAGAACCGACTGACACGCAGAGCCGTGATTGGAATTCCCTCCCCGATGTTCTCTTGGAGAAGATCTGTAGTCATATGGACCTACTCAGCACCGTCCGTCTGGCCGCATGCTCGGTGTCTTTGTATCGTCTACTCGTCTGCAACCAACCGGCTCTTTTCAAGACACACTGCTTGCTGATGCCCGATCCTCGCAGGTGGCCTAGACACCGACTTGACGATCCTACGGAGGTTGTCGTGGTGCCCCTCGACATGCTACCACTACCCGTCCACCTGTCCTTCATGCATGGCCACTACTGGGCGGGCATGAAGGCCAACTGGATCGTCCTCATCCACCACTCCGGTAGTCCGTGGAGTCTCATGGATATCTACACCCAGCGAGAGATCACCATTCCATCGTTGGATACCGCCGCCATCGAGCCTCGCGACCCGCTGTACACTCCTGCCTACTACGCACGAGATGCGTCAAGCTTTTGGCTCGACCTCTGTTAGCAGAAAGTTGTAATCTGCGAAGTGCCCACAGCATCATAAGACTACATGGATTACAAGATCATTGCCTTGTTCAACATGGGATTAGTCTATCTGGAATCCGGTCGCCATACATGGTTATGGCTCATCATCAATCCTATTGAGGCAACATTTCTGTCTGATGCTATAGTGCATGATGGCATCATTTACGCGGTCGACGCACAGATTGGCTGCCTATAATTGTGGAATCTATCGTCGTGTAACTGTTCTATCTCATCTCATCTTTACCTTATGAATATGACTGCATGTTCATTTGTTACAAATTTAGAATACATAGCATGTCTATAACCACATCATTGCTATATGTTCCTCTCATTTCCTAGATTTTTATGACCACACATGTTATTGTTAGAGTTGATATGAGAACAATTGGCATCTAATGATTGTTAGAATACATATTATGAGCATAATATCATGATTGCTATATGTTACTCTCGTTTAGAAGATTTTTATAACAACGCATGTTATTTCTTAGAGTTGATATGAGAACAGTAGTAGTAAGTGCTATGGTAGAATATGAGTAGGCGCTGTCATAGTTGTTTTCCTCTCATTGTTACATGATGTTTGAACCATGACATATTGCTGGAATACGAAAGCCATTGGCTTATTTTTTTAACTTGGGGTATGATTATGACCACGGCATTGCAATTCTCTGTCTATGATATGTGTCATTGTTATAATAATCTTAATTCCGCACATACTCTGAACATGATTGTTTATTTTTGTCCTTTTGGTCTCCAATTTGAATTGTATCAGCAGATGCAAATGCGCTGGCCTTCATGATTCTAGGACCTGGAATCGTACAAGCCGATGGGTGGTGGTTTATCGCTCGTTCAGCTGACGGCGGTCATTTGATGCTCATTCGCACATACCAAATTGACCAAACCATTACATCAAACCACATGCAGTATAATGCGTGGGGCGTTCGTGACATCGATGGCTATAGCTGCTTCGTGTTTGAGAAAGATCCCAGCTCTGTTGGGCCAGGCGTATTCAACTGGAGGCGTGTTTACAGCCTCGGCAACCACTCCTTGTTCCTTGGGCTCAATTATCCGATCATCCAACCAATCATCAATCATATCACCGGCGATGATTCCATGCTATGCAACTTCCATTCGCGAGGGGGGACTGTGTTTACACATCATACCATGGGTTTCATGAATGAGCATATCCAGAGATTCGTCGACATAGCTTGTTGCCAGATAATCTTCAGTGTGTGAAAGGCATCAAGCTTCCATGCGATGGATGGCTTTTGCAAACCCGACATGCGGCGATGTGGTTCATGCCAACAGCAAATATGCCCAACTTGATTCATGCTGATATCTAGACTGAGCCATTTATTCTGCTGCTGTAGCACGATCCTCTTTTGTTGGATATTATGTACTGTTGTTAGTTTGAAGCACTCATCTGGTTTGAAGGATAGTAGATACCTTCCTGGGATCAAGTGCATCCTAACTCACCTGCGTAGGATGTACTGATAATGATGATGGAGATGCTGTGCAGAAGCCATATATATATCAGTTAGGCTTCAAGTGCGTACTTGTTAGTTAAACCTATGTATAAATTGTGACACTAAATACGACTAGTAAGTAGTACAGTAGTAGTACTAGTATACGTCGCTCAAATTATTCATCATGTCCACACGTTGAATTGACGTGATAACACGCTGTGCATGAGGATACACAAGAATCCCGGCGGCATGTTCGGGTATTCTGGACTTCAGATTTGGAGTACCACTTATCTATCGAAAGCTTTCGTCATTCACTTAAAACAGTCGATTGATCATACATTGAGTACCATATAACATGAATTACCGATGCAAGTTGAAGAAGGATTGGCCAGTGCTGCCGGCCGGCGTCAAGTTCGATCCCACGGATCAGGAGCTGATCTAGCACCTTGAGGCCAAAGTGAGTGCTGACAGCGCGAGATTTCAGTCTCTCATTGATTTGTTCATACCAACCATCGACAGTGAGCACGGTATATGCTACACCCAACCTGAGAAACTTCCAGGTAAGACACCGATCGACTGTCTACTTGCACAAACATATTCCTTTGTTTGTAGCTCTATTTTTCTTTTTAGACGCAGACCTGGTGAAGCAATTACAATTTGACAGTTAATAAAAAGTGAAACAAGTGACTGCAACATGCCAAAGATGTTATGAAAATGCCAACTACGTGTACTAAAACTTGTATTCCACAATACTGCAGGTATGACACTGAGTGGCCTAAGGAAGCATTTCTTCCAGCGCAATTCCAGGGCGTTCAAAAGGGGCACGTGGACGCATCGCAAGATACAGTCGGAGTGCGGCATGCACGCGATGTGGCACAAGACCGGCAATACCTTGCCGGTGATGGTCAACGGCCATCAGACGGGCGGCAAAAAAGGTTCCGGTGCTGCACACCAACAAGAACTTCGACCAGCAGAGGCCAACTGGGTGATGCACTAGTACCACCTCGGGGACCTAGAGCAAGAGAAGGAGCGGGAGCTGGTCCTCTGCAAGATTTTCTACCAGACGAACACTAGGGCCAGGAGTAAAAACATTATAAGTTAGTTTGGTATTGGTAGTTGTACTACCTTGTCGTCCGCAAGTTGGTATTGTTGTTAACGATCTTTTGGTATGAACTTGCATTTGCTTCCAACCACCATGCCGAGGGTCGACATGGATATAAAGCTGAATCATTTGTTTCGAAACGAATTTTCAGGCACCTAATTTTTATTTGATGGGTAGCATAAGCACCTACCGTTCGAATTCCCAGTTCTCCAATTTTTTAGAAACAAGTGCATGCACTTATTATCACGATAAAAAAAACAATATCCATGCTGCATCCCAGTTATCAGTCTGTACTTACAGAATTCTCTCGTTTATTGAGCATGTATATTATTATTTTAGGTCGAGCAAGTTTCAACTGGGCTGTAGACTGCCCAGGGAGGGTTTTGTTTTTACCAGTCCCAGCCCATGACGACAACGGGGCACAAAGATCCAACAGGTTTCTACTGGCCTCTGGTGTGCCAGCGTTAGTTATATTTTGTCTTACAACATCCGCAGGCAGTTTTTTTACTTATTCAAACACACAACCCAGTTCTATTTTCCTCTTGAAACGCATGTCCTACATCCGTTTTCTAATCTCTACCTATAGTTTTACTAGTTCATATACACGTATCATTAAATTGAAAACACATAAAATCCCCTTTTCATATTTACATCCTTATTTTTGTTGTTTTTTCCCACCCAACGCTGATTTTTTTACCACTGGTTTTCCCTTAAACCAACTCAATTGTCCCCCGTCTTATTTGCTTACAAAAACAAAAAGATTTTTTTGGCAAATCAATAAGTTCTTAAAAAATGTTTAACATTTCGTGATTACAACAGTCTGGACTCCACCTAAATATGCAAAATAAGGTTGACAGCTGGGTCCACGGCCACAACCCAGTTTTTTGTGACTTGCCAAGTAAGTCGCTTTGTCAGGCCTGTTGGGCTGCAAATCTTTCAAGACGAGGAGAGCTTTCATTCGGCTGGCCGAGAAAATGGCCCATGAGTAATGAGAAATGGGTTGTACATTTTTAAAACACATCTAACCGGCAATTAATTTCAAATATCTTTTTTTTCATTTTGAGATTTTAAATTACATTAATTTTTATGCGTGGAGAATTTGTTGGATTTTATATTGATATACATTTATTTTTAAATTCAGTTTGAATGTGAGTCGAAATTTTGGGATTAAAAACAGTTCGGACCGCACCGAAATATGCAAAATTTCGTATAATTTTTTAACCATGGCCACAATATGGGCTGTAATGCAAACAAAAAGAATATTTGCTCCAAAAAACCTTAAGAATTAGCAAATGGGCTGTAAATTATTAGAACTAATGGCAGATGGGTTGTATGATGTTTTCCACAGATTTGAGGCTTTCCTAAAAAAAGGTTGACGCACAAGCAGTGACTGTTGGATGGCCATCCAACGACCATCGTGCTTCTTCAATCTCTGCTCTTCCTGCTCCAGCCACTCATACAAGCGTCGGCGGGACTGTCTGCTCCCTCCTCCCCGCGGTCGGCTGTGCTGCCGCGCATGGCTCACCGCCCCACCGTACTCCCATCGCTGGCCTAGCCATCCCTCTACTCACCCACACCTGCTGTTATTCTCCGGCGACGGCAGACGAACTAGTAAACCCTCGTACAGTTGTACTCCTCTCCGCGTGGGCATCCACTGCCGTATCTTCCCCGGCTCCACGTCGTCCCCTTCCTAGGCCTCTCCGTCGTCCACCACCTTGGTGCTCTCGGCGCGGCGTGGTCAATGTGGTCAACGACATTCCATCGGAAGAGTATTGTACGTGGAGAGGCTGACAGCTGGGTCCACGGCCATAGCCCAGTTTGTTTTTGATTTGCCAAGTAAGTCGCTTTGCAGGCCTGCTGGGCTGGAAATCTTTCAAGATGAGGAGAGCTTTCATTCGGCTGGCCGAGAAAATGGCCCATCAGTAATGAGAAATGGGCTGTACATTTTTAAAACACATCAAACCGGCAATTAGTTTCAAATATCTTTTTTTTCATTTCGAGATTTTAAATTACATTAATTTTTATGCATGGAGAATTTGTTGGATTTTATATTGATATATATTTTTTTAAATCAGTTTGAATGTGAGTCAAAATTTCGGGATTAAAAAAAGTTCGGACCGCACCGAAATATGCAAAATTTCGTATAATTTTTTAACCGTGGCCACAATATGGGCTGTAATGCTAACAAAAAGAATATGGGCTCCAAAAAAAACCTTAAGAATTAGCAAATGGGCTGTAAATTATTAGAAATAATGGCAGATGGGTTGTATGCTGTTTTCCATAGATTTGAGGCTTTCCTAAAAAAAAGGTTGACGCACAAGCAGTGATTGTTGGATGGCCATCCAAGAGCCGTCGTGCTTCTTCAATCTCTGCTCTTCCTGCTGCAGCCGCTCAAACAAGCGCCGGCGGGACTGTCTGCTCCCTTCTTCCCGCGGCCGGCTCTGCTGCCGCGCAGGCCTCACCACCCCACCGTACTCCCATCGCTGGCCCAGCCATACCTCTACTTACTCACACATGTTGTTATTCTCCGGCGACGGCAGACGAACCAGTAAACCCTCGTATAGTCGTACTCCCCTTCGCGTGGGAAACAACTGCCAAGTCTTCCCTGCCTCCGTGTCGTTCCCTTCCTAGGCCTCGCCGTCTTCCACCGCCCTGGTGCTCTCGATGCGGCCTGGTCAACATGGTCAGCGACCGACATGCATCTGAAGTGGACTGTACGTGGAGAGGCCGACAGCTGGGTCCATGGCCACACGCAAGGAAATGCCTCCTTATTACGCGCAAAATAATGATTCCTCCACCTGACATCAGGGACCCACCAAAAGGGCCTCTGTATTTCGCAAAAAAAAACGTTACCGCCGCTGACAGCTCGGACCCACCAGCTATAACTTCGCACGCAAGGATGTGCCTCCCTATTACGCACAAAAAAAATGAATACTCCCTCTGTTAGCTGGGACCCAGTATAGTGGCAGGCTGACTTGTGGGCCTACTAGGTTGACGGGGACGGAGGTCTTTGTCAACATAGTCAATATGCACGATTCTAGCTCTAGTGACCATACGATGTCCATCCAACGGTCGTAGTGCTTCTTCAACCTCTGGTCTTCTTGCTCCAGCTGCCCAAACCAGCGTCGGTCGTGCCTCGTGCTCTAGCCTCCCATGGCCGGCTGCGATGTGGCGGAGGCCTCACCGCCGCCTACTACTCCCACCACTGGCCAGGCCATCCCTCTACTCACCCACACCCCCTGTTATTCTGCGGCGACGGCAGCCTAACACCGGAGCGAACCAGTGAACCCTTGTACTCCTCTACGCGTGGGCATCCATTGCTGCGTCTTCCCCGGCTCCGCATCGTTCCCTTCCTAGGCCTCACCGTCGTCCACCGCCCTGGTGCTCTCGGTGCGGAGTGGTCAACATGGTCAAGGAACGACTTCCATCGGACATGGACTATACGTGGAGAGGCTGATAGCTGGGTCCATGGCCGCAGCAAGGAAGTGCCTCCTTATTACGCGCAAAATAATTATTCCTCCACCTGACAGCGGGGACCCACCGGACGGGCCACCGTATTTCGTGAAAAAAACGTTTCCCCTGACTGCTGGGACCCACCAGCTACATCTTCGCAGGCCAGGAAGTGCCTGACAGTTGGGACCCACCCGGTCGAAGCGTATGTAGCATTGTCATTCTAGTCGCGAACATGTACATACATATATACTGGTCGATGTAGAGGCACACATGTGTCGTAGTAGAGGCATGCACGTAGCATGTACATATATGTACAGCGGCCAGTGCACAAGAAAGAAAATACCGCCACGTATGTGTACAAACGGGCGGGCTCTCGAATGCCTACTCGCGCATACGTACGGCCAGGGCTCGTGTACATGGCTGGGTCGGAACGGAGAAACAACATCGTTGTTGTGTTCACGGGGAGCCAACCGGCTGGGTCGGAACGGCATTCGTCATTGTGTTCATCAGGAGGGCTTGGACGGAACAGGCGATGGAAACGAGGCCTGGCGTACTGCAGAACAGAGGAAACAGCCTTGTGTTCGACCGGCCACGCTCGAAACGGGATCTTGTTCATCCGGAGGGGTGTGGCGTACCGCAAAATGAAGGAAACAGACCTTCTACGGTCGAAACGGGGGTCCTGTTGATCGGGAGGTGTGTGGCGTACCACAAAACGGACGAAACAGACCTCCTACGGTCGAAACGGGGGTCCTGTTGATCGGGAGGGGTGTGGCGTACCGCAAAATGGACGAAATAGACCCCCGACGGTCGAAACAGGGGTCCTGTTGATCGGGAGGGGTGTGGCGTACCGCAAAACGGACAAAATGGACCTCCTACGGTTGAAACGGGGGTCCTATTCATCGGGAGGGGTGTGGCGTACCGCAAAACGGGACTCCACGGGATACTGTTCATTTCCACCGTCGACCTCCTCCGTGCTCCACGGGCTACCGTCGACCTCCTCCAGCCTCCACGGGCTCCTGTTCATCCAGCCTCCACCACGCGCTACTCCACCGGCTACTGTTCAACCACCCCTCCACGGGCACCCCTCCATCGTGTAAAGTTCATCCAGCCCTCCACACC
>NC_041383.1:165104228-165113997 GCF_002162155.2 Triticum dicoccoides
AATCAACCCCCCCCCCACAATGCTCACTGTTCATCCTAGAGGCAGCATCGATCGGCTTCAGTTAGCAGCAGTAGCGAAGGAATCACTCGATCGGGTTCAGTTAACAGCCATCGATCGATCTCTCGGGTTCAGTAACGCGTAGCCTGCAGTGCAATCGCTCAGGTTCAGTTAGAGCCCAACGCCTCGCTCAGGTTCAGTTAGAGCCAACGCCTCGCACAAACGCACGTACGTGTACGAGAGAAACGAGCATCGCTCGGCCCCCGACCTCCCACCGTAACCGGCAACTCCCCGAAATTTTCCTCACCCTCGCTTCTACCATGATTTTTTCTATCATGGACGGCCCAAAGAATGTCATGCAGCTGCGTCTCTGGCCCGCCCAGGATGAAAAGCCCATTTTCTGTCATGATTTTTTGTCATAGAAGTAGGAGTCCACCACATCTATGATGATACCGGGTTTTGTCACAATTATCGTCATAGAAGTGTCATATGTACGACAGAAAAAAAATTCGTTCGGCCCAAAATGTCACGGATGTGTCTTTTTTTTGTAGTGTCATCATCAAAGACAAAAGGAATATCTTTTTGCAATAAATTAGTCAGAGGCCTAGAGATTTTAGAAAAGTCCTTAATGAACCTCCTATAAAAACCGGCATGACCAAGGAAACTTCTTATACCTTTTATGTCCTTGGGACATGGCATCTTTTCAATAGCATCAACTTTAGCTTTATCAACTTCAATACCTCTCTCGGAGATTTTGTGCCCCAAGACATTGCTTTCATTAACCATAAAGTGGCACTTTTCCCAATTGAAGACGAGACTAGTGTCTTCGCATCTCTGCAAAACTCGATCAAGGTTGCTCAAGGAATCATCAAAAGAAGATCCATAGACTGAGAAGTCATCCATGAATACCTCACAAATCTTTTCACAAAAGTCAGAGAATATACCCATCATACATATTTGAACGGTGGCAGGTGCATTACATAAACCAAAAGGCATACGTATATAAGCAAAAGTACCGAAAGGGCAAGTAAAAGTATTTTTTGATTGATCTTCCGCTGACACATGTATTTGAGAGAAACCAGAATAACCATCTAGAAATTAGAAATGTGTATGTTTGGATAGCCTTTCTAGCATTTGATCAATAAAAGGTAAAGGGTAATGATCTTTCTTAGTAGCTTTATTTAATTTACGGAAATAAATTACCATCCTATAACCTGTAATGATTCTTTGCGGAATCGATTCATGTTTATCATTAGGAACAACAGTAATACCTCCCTTTTTAGGGACACAATGGAAAGGGCTTACCCATTCACTATCAGCAACTGGATAAATTATACCTGCCTTGAGGAGCTTTAGTATCTCCTTTCTTACCACTTCTTTCATCTTGGGATTCAATCGTCATTGAGGATCTCTAACTGGTTTGGCACCTTCCTCCAAACTAATTTTGTGTTGACATAACATGGGAATAATGCCCTTGAGATCATCCAGAGTATATCCAATAGCAGCACGATGCTTCTTCAGAGTTTTCAATAATCTTTCCTCTTCCTGCTCTGAAAGGTTAGCACTAATAATAACAAGATATATTTTCTTTTCATCCAGATAAGCATACATAAGATTATTAGGTAATGGTTTTAGCTCAAAGACGGGATCACCCTTGGGTGGAGAGGGATCCCCCAGAATTTCAACATGAAGGTTATGTTTCAGAATAGGTTCCTGTTTAAGGAACACTTTGTCTATTTCCCTTCTTTCTTTCATAAACATATCATTTTCATGGTCTAGCAAATATTGTTCTAACAGATCAGTAGGAGGCACGGCAATAGAAGCAAGACCAATTATTTCATCTTTACTAGGTAATTCTTTATCACGAGGTTGTCTATGAAATTTAGCAAAATTAAACTCATGAGTCATATCGTCCAAGCCAATCGTAACAACATCCTTTTCACAATCAATCTTAGCTTTAAAAGTGTTCAAGAAAGGTCTACTGAATATAATGGGACAAAAGTCATCTTGTGGAGAACCAAGAACAAGAAAATCAGCAGGGTATTTGACCTTTCCACACAAGACTTCAACATCTCTAACAATTCCAAAAGGTTTAATAGTATCTCTATTGGCAAGCTTAATTGTGACATCAATATCTTCCAACTCAGTGGGTGCAATGGCATGCATAATTTCTTTATATAAATCATAGGGTATTGCACTAGCACTAGCACCCATATCACATAAGCCATGATAACAATGATCTCCTATTTTAACAGAAATAATAGGCATGCCTACAACGGGTCTATGTATCTTAGCATCTGGTTTTGCAATATTAGCAGCTTCATCATAGAAATAAATAACATGCCCATCTAAATTATCATCCAAGAGATCTTTAACCATAGCAATACTAGGTTCAACTTTAATTTGCTCAGGAGGTGTATAAGATCTAGTATTATTCTTACAAACAACAGTCAAAGTTTTAGCATGATCATTGATTCTAACAGGAAAAGGTGGTTTCTCAACATAAGTAGTAGGAACAATAGGATCATTATAAGTAATACTCTTTTCTTCAACTGTAATAGGCGCAACTACTTTTACTTCAATGGGAGGATTATATTTAAACCACTTCTCCTTAGGGAGATCAACATGAGTAGAAAAAGATTCACACAAAGAAGCTACTATCTCAGAGCCAAGTCCATACTTAGCGCTAAATCCACGAAAAACATCGGTATCCATAAAAGACTTAACACAATCAAACTTAGGTGTCATACCTGACTCCTTACCATCGTCGGAACCCCAATCTTCAGAGTTGCATCTAATTCTCTCCAGTAAGTCCCATTTGAATTCAATAGTCTTCAGCATATAAGAACCAGCACAGGAAGTATCAAGCATGGTGCAATCATTGAGAGAAAGCCAAGCATTGACTTAAGCCTCCCCCAAGCTTGAGCGAGGCTTTCTCCTTCGCGAGGCCAGAAATTATATATGTAATTACGATCACGATGAACAAGATGCATAGGATAGAACTTCTGGTGAAATTCCAACTTCAACCGTTTATAATTCCAGGATCTCGTATCATCACATAGCCTATACCATGCCAATGCACCTCCCTTCAAAGATAAAGGGAAGACCTTTGTTTTGACAACATCATCGGGAATAACTTCAAGCTTAAATAATCCACAAACTTCATCCACAAAGATAAGGTGTAAATCGGGATGCAATGTTCCATCTCCTAAAAATGGATTAGCTACCAGTTTCTCTATCATACCCGAAGGAATTTCAAAGTGAACATTTTCAATAGGTTCAGTAGGTTGAGGAGCAACTCTTTGCTCTACTGGTCGGGGTGAAGATGCCCCAAACAGGCCCCTCAAAGGATTAATTTCCATAGTGACAAGTAACAGAAAATTTCAGCACACTATATAAATGTTTCCTTACCAAGTTCCACTCACCAAAAGCGCTACCCTCCCTGGCAACGGCGCCAGAAAAGAGTCTTGTTGACCCACAAGTGTAGGAGATCTATTGTAGTCCTTTCGATAAGCAAGAGTGTCGAACCCAACGAGGAGCAGAAGGAAATGATAAGCGGTTTTCAGTAAGGTTTTATCTGCAAGCACTGAAATTGTAGGTAATAGATAGTTTTGTGATAAGATAAATTGTGACGAGTAACAAGCAATAAAGTAAATAAGATGCAGCAAGGTGGCCCAATCCTTTTTGTAGCAAAGGACAAGCCTGGACAATTTCTTATAATGAGAAAAGCGCTCCCGAGGACACATGGGAATTATCGTCAAGCTAGTTTCATCACACTCATATGATTCGCGTTTGGTACTTTGATAATTTGATATGTGGGTGGACCGGTGCTTGGGTACTGCCCTTACTTGGACAAACATCCCACTTATGATTAACCTCTATTGCAAGCATCCGCAACTACAACAAATGTATTAAGGTAAACCTAACCACAACATTAAACATATGGATCCAAATCAGCCCCTTACGAAGCAATGCATAAACTAGGGTTTAAGCTTCTATCACTCTACCAACCCATCATCTACTTATTACTTCCCAATGCCTTCCTCTAGGCCCTAATAATGGTGAAGTGTCATCTAGTCTATGTTCACATAACACCTCTAGAGGAAAGACAACATACATCTCATCAAAATATCGAACGAATACCAAATTCACATGACTACTAATAGCAAGACTTCACCCATGTCCTCTGAAACAAACGTAACTACTCACTAAGAATATTCATGTTCATAATCAGAGGAGTAATAATATGCATTAAGGATCTGAACATATAATCTTCCACCAAGTAAACCTATAAGCATACTCTACAAGGAGTAATCAACACTACTAGCAACCCACAGGTACCAATTTGTGGATTTGGATACAAGATTGGATACAAGAGATGAACTAGGGTTTGAGAGGAGATGGTGTTGGTGAAGATGTTGATGGAGATTAACCCTCTCCCGATGGGAGGATCGTTGGTGATGACGATGGTGATGATTTCCCCCTCCCAGAGGGAAGTGTCCCCAGTAGAACAGCTCTGCCGGAGCTTTAGATTGGTTCCGCCTCGTGGCGGCGGAGTTTCTCTCGTAAGCTTGCCCATGATTTTTTCAGGGTACAAGCCTTCATATAGCAGAAGATGGACACCGGAGGGCCACCAGGGGGCCCAGGAGACAGGGGCGCACCCCCCACCCTCCTGGCTAGCGTGTGGGCCCCCTGAGGTGTTTCTTCTGCTCAATAATTCTTATTAATTCCAAAAATAAGTTTCGTGGAGTCTCAAGTCTTTTTGAGGAATGCAGAATAGGTTTCCAATGTTTGCTCCTTTTCCAGCCAGAATTCCAGCTACCGGCATTCCCCCTCTTCATGGTAAACCTTATAAAATAAGAGAGAATAGCCATAAGTATTGATATATAATGTGTAATAACAGCCCATAATGCAATAAATATTGATATAAAAGCATGATGCAAAATGGACGTATGAACCCCTACCTCGCGGAGGTGCTGCAACACCCTCAAACCATTGAGATGCGTGAGGGGGTGCTGCACATCCGTGATGTGGAGGGACCAAGGCATATCGGAAGCGTGGAGACAAAGCTCGAAGCCGTGGAGCAGCAAGTTTTCAAGTGCCAAGGGATGGTGGAGAGTGGACTCAACGCCAAACAAATGATGATCACGAAGATCACCAATAGCCACAAGCTAGATGCCAAAGTCATTGGGGAAACCATCTTCAAGCTTCAAGAGAAAATCGAGCACCTCCAAGCTCAGATCTATGACCTGCAAAACCAGAACTGTGAGTATGAATATAGATTCAAGAGGATGAGTTTGGCTGCAGATTTAAGGATCTCGGAGACTCCATCATGCTTCTATGATGGTGAGCCTATGCCTTGGGAGATGGACGACAAGCCTACATCATCAACAACTCCTACTTCACCACCTCCGAGGACATAATTACATGGGTATGGGCACTCCCTTGGCAACTGCCAAGTTTGGGGGAGGTGCCCCGGTATCGTATCACCATCACACTCCTATCTTTACCGTTTTATTTAGTTCGATGCTTTTTAGTAGTATCTTGATCTAGTAGATTGAAGTTTTGATATCAAGTAGTTTTGATTTTTGCTTTGTGATCCCTTTACGTAATCGAGTCTTTGAGCTATCTATAATAAAGTTTAGTGTTGAGTCAAGGGCTTTGCTATCTTGCTATGATCTTGAGAAAAATAGAAAGTATAAAAGTAATAAAAGAGTTCATATTGACCTTATGGATAGTAACACATAGAAAGTATGAGGCTTAAAAGTTGTTGGGAATTGATAAACGTAGTTTTGGTCATCATTGCAATTAATAGGAAGTAATAAGGAAAGAGAGGTTTCGCATATAAATATACTATCTTGGACATCTTTTATGATTGTGAGCACTCATTAAGTATGACATGCTAAAAGAATCAACGTTGGACAAGGAAGACAATGTAATGGTTAATGTTTTCCCACATCTCAGTTAAAGTATACTGTCATTGACCTTCCGAACATGTTGAGCTTGCCTTTCCCCCTCATACTAGCCAAATTCCTAGCACCAAGTAGAGATACTACTTGTGCTTCCAATTATCCTTAAACCCAGTCTTGCCATGAGAGTCCACCATATATACCTATGGATTGAGTAAGATCCTTCAAGTAAGTTGTCATCGGTGCAGGCAATAATAATTGCTCTCTAAATATGCATGACTTATTAGTGCAGAGAAAATAAGCTTTATACGATCTTGTTATGGAAGAAATAAAAGCGACGGACTGCATAATAAAGGTCCATATACAAGTGGCAAAATAAAGTGATGTTCTTTCGTACTAAGATTTTGTGTATCCAACCCTAAAAGTGCATGACAACCTCTGCTTCCCTCTGCGAAGGGCGTATCTTTTACTTTATGTTTTTACTTTATGCTTGAGTCAAGGTGATCTTCACCTTTCCCTTTTTCATTTTATCATTTGGCGAGCTCCTCGTGTTTGAAAGATCATGATATATATATCCAATTGGATGTTGGTGAGCATGGACTATTATTTTTGACATTACCTAAAGGTGAATACATTGGGAGGCAACACAATAAGCCCCAATCTTTCTCAGTGTCCGGCTGAAACTCCATAACCACAAGTATTGCGTGAGTGTTAGCAATTGTAGAAGACTACATGATTGTTGAGTGTGTGGACTTGCTGAAAAGCTCTATTCTTGACTCTTTCTGATGTTATGATAAATTGCAATTGCTTCAATGAATGAGATTATAGTTTGTTAGCTTTCAATGAAGTTTCTAAACCATAATTGACATTGTGAATTGATTGTTACTTGAGCATAAGAAGTCATATGACAAAATCTATTTATGTTGCTGTTATAAGAATAATCATGATGCCCTCATGTCTGTATTTTATTTTTATCGACACCTCTATCTCTAAACATGTGGACATATTTTTTGATTTCGGCTTGCGCTTGATGACAAACGAGGTCTAAGCTTGGGGAGTTGATACGTCCATTTTGCATCATGCTTTTATATCAATATTTATTGCATTATGGGCTGTTATTACACATTATATATCAATACTTATGGCTATTCTCTCTTATTTATAAGGTTTACCATGAAGAGGGGAATGCCGGCAGCTGGAATTCTGGCTGGAAAAGGAGCAAACATTGGAAACCTATTCTGCACTACTCCAAAAGACCTGAAACTCCACGAAACTTATTTTTGGAATTAATAAGAATTATTGAGCGGAAGAAACACCTCAGGGGGCCCACACCCTGGCCAGGAGGGTGGGGGCGCGCCCGCCCCTACTGGGCGCGCCCCCATGTCTCCTGGGCCCCCTGGTGGCCCTCCGGTGTCCATCTTCTGCTATATGAAGGCTTTTACCCTGGAAACAATCGTGGGCAAGCTTATGGGACGAAACTCCGCCGCCACGAGGCGGAACCTTGGCGGAACCAATCTAGAGCTCTGACAGAGCTGTTCTGCCAGGGACACTTCCCTCCGAGAGGGGGAAATCATCACCATCGTCATCACCTACGATCATCCCATTGGGAGAGGGTCAATCTCCATCAACATATTCACCAACACCATCTCCTCTCAAACCTAGTTCATCTCTTGTATCCAATCTTGTATCCCAAACCACAAATTGGTACATGTGGGTTGCTAGTAGTGTTGATTACTCCTTGTAGTTGATGCTTATAGGTTTACTTGGTGGAAGATTATATGTTCAGATCCTTAATGCATATTATTACTCCTCTGATTATGAACGTGAATATGCTTTGTGAGTAGTTACGTTTGTTCCTGAGGACATGGGTGAAGTCTTGCTATTAGTAGTCATATGAATTTGGTATTCATTCGATATTTAGATGAGATGTATGTTGTCTTTCCTCTAGTGGTGTTATGTGAACGTCGACTACATGACACTTCACCATTATTTGGGCCGAGAGGAAGGCATTGGGAAGTAATAAGTAGATGATGGGTTGCTAGAGTGACATAAGCTTAAACCCTAGTTTATGTGTTGCTTCGTAAGGGGCTGATTTGGATCCATATGGTTAATGTTGTGAGGTTTACCTTAATACTTCCTTTGTAGTTGTGGATGCTTGCAATAGGGGTTAATCATAAATGGGATGCTTGTCCAAGTAAGGGCAGTACCCAAGCACTGGTACACACACATATCAAATTATCAAAGTACCGAACGCGAATCATATGAGCGTGATGAAAACTAGCTTGACGATAATTCACATGTGTCCTCGGGAGCGCTTTTCTCATTATAAGAAATTGTCCAGGCTTGTCCTTTGCTACAAAAAGGATTGGGCTACCTTGCTGCACCTTATTTACTTTTATTGCTTGTTACTCGTTATAATTTATTTTATCACAAAACTATCTATTACCTACAATTCCAGTGCTTGCAGAGAAAACCTTACTGAAAACCGCTTATCATTTCCTTCCGCTCCTCGTTGGGTTCGACACTCTTACTTATCGAAAGGACTACGATAGATCCCCTACACTTGTGGGTCATCATTATATTTCACCCACATAGCATGTGCAAAAAAGTTGAGAGGGTTACGGCAAAAACAGGATGCAATTCGTGTACAAAATGGACAATGTCTTTCAAAGTATCAAGGTTTTGGGCTAAAACTCATCTGTTACAAAGGCATTTCATTTTTTAAGTAACCTAAGTATTACCAAATTGAATAAAATGATAAAACGCACTAATATTAAGTAGCGGAAAAAGAATCACTGGAAAATCTATTTTTAAAGTAAAGTTATTCACAAACTAGTGATTCACATAAAATTCAAAAAAAATCAAATTTAAACTATCCAAATTTGAAAACTACTATCACTGAACGAAAGTTTATAATTTTTTTACCTAAAGCGAAAGCATTCACAAAGAAACTCTAAATAAAGCAAAAAAAACAACTCGAAAAAAGAAAATAAATAAAGAAGAAAACAAAAAAACAAAAAATAATTAAAAAAAGCCCGCCTACTGGGCCACTATGGCGTGCATACGACTAGAAATCCAACATGTAGTTGTGCCAGGATGCAGGCCCGCAAGGGCCAGAAGGCCCACATGACAGCGCAAGTGAGGTAGGTCCAGAAGGCCTGCTTTAGAGAGGAGCTCGAAGGAGCAGCCGCGGCTTGGTTTATAATCCAGTGCGGCTGCCCTTTGCAGCACGACGTGGGATTAATCGTCGTGCACCGCGACTGTGGCAGCGCACCACCTTTAGTCGCGGTTGGTGGCTACAACCGTGACTAAAGGCCCCACCTTTAGTCCTAGTTCGAGCCACCAACCGCGAATAAAGGTGGTCGCTTCCCGCCGCTTGGCCTGGCCAAAATTCACCTTTAGTCCCGGTTGGTGCCTCCAACCGGGACTAAAGGTGCCTCATATATATAACACTTATAAATTTTTCACTCCCTTCATCCTCTTTCGCTCCGCCGCCCGCCCCGACGACGCCATAAGGCTGCCCGACTGCACCGTCGAAGCCGACGCCAGCCTCCACGCGGAGCGCTCGAGCCCGCCCGCGCTGCTCTCCATCCGCGCCCCATCAACGCCTCCCACACGCTGCGTGCCATCATCGTCCTCTCTGATTGAGCCCGCGCCTCACTCTCCTGCAACCCGGTCCCGACGAGCCCGCGCGCCGGTGCCTCGCTCCTCCGATCCCCCGCCCCGACGAGCCCCCGCCGTTCCCCCACGCTACGCGACCCCCACCCCGATGAGCCGACCCCCTGAGTGAGCTCCGGCGCCGGCGGCCATCTTTTTTTCATTGTTGTTCATCTTTGTTTGTGTTATTAGATAAGTAGGAATTA